>NC_139643.1:7191157-7425916 GCF_964638095.1 Poromitra crassiceps
CCAGTAACTAGTAGCAATAATAACAATATACCAATGGCCAAATACTTACCCATACTAATGATAATAGCTACTACCCATATTAATACAACAGTGCATCTTTGCACAAAGCTCCCATGTTTAAGGTACCTCGGTTTAAGGTAGATTTAGAACAGATAAAAAATTGGGTGATTAATTTGCGATTAATCGCGATTAACTATGGACAATCATGCGAATAATCGCGATTCAATATTTTAATGAATCGATTGACAGCCCTAGATAAAACCCATACACCAGTATTAAAATCGCAGAGGAATTAATACACAATAAACCAGTAATGTGGACCAGTGATTAAATTGATTGGATTTATATAGTGCAGGGGTTCCCAATCTTTTTTGGCTCGTGACCCTATTTTGACATCGCAAAAATCTAGGGACCCACGACATTCAAATTCATCAAAATAAAAATAATGTTGTCACAATGTTGATTGAGGCTATGGTCCATTGATTCAAGCCTTTGCAGTATATAGTGACATTATGTAACGGACGTTCTGTCTGCCTATATAAAGTTTATGCCTGCCTAACCTATACAGAGCATCCCTGGCTGCATCTGAACTGTTCAGTATGACAGAAAAAGACACACAGACAGGACTAATGCTGCATTCCAGACAACTCGGACGCTGGGATTTTCTGTTCTCCTATGAGAGAAAGTACACTGGAACACCACTCAAAGTCGTCCCAATGTGTAAATTCGGGGGAAGAAATCTACCCTGACTTCACGGAGAATCAGTTGTCTGACGTCACCGAATAGCCTACATTACAGCGTTGTGCAGCTGGAACGCTTACAGTCTGTTACCATAACATAATGGTCTCTGGTATACAGTCTGTTACCATAACATAATGGTCTCTGGTATACAGTCTGTTACAATAACATAATGGTCTCTGGTATACAGTCTGTTACAATAACATAATGGTCTCTGGTATACAGTCTGTTACAATAACATAATGGTCTCTGGTATACAGTCTGTTACAACAACATAATGGTCTCTGGTATACAGTCTGTTACAATAACATAATGGTATCTGGTATACAGTCTGTTACCATAACATAATGGTCTCTGGTATACATTCTGTTACAATAACATAATGGTTTCTGGTATAGCGTCTGTTACAATAACATAATGGTCTCTGGTATACAGTCTGTTACAACAACATAATGGTCTCTGGTATACAGTCTGTTACAATAACATAATGGTCTCTGGTTTACAGTCTGTTACCATAACATAATGGTCTCTGGTATACAGTCTGTTACCATAACATAATGGTCTCTGGTATACAGTATGTTACAATAACATAATGGTCTCTGGTATACAGTCTGTTACCATAACATAATGGTCTCTGGTATACAGTCTGTTACAATAACATAATGGTCTCTGGTATACAGTATGTTACAATAACATAATGGTCTCTGGTATACAGTCTGTTACCATAACATAATGGTCTCTGGTATACAGTATATTACAATAACATAATGGTCTCTGGTATACAGTCTGTTACAATAACATAATGGTCTCTGGTATACAGTCTGTTACAATAACATAATGGTCTCTGGTATACAGTCTGTTACCATAACATAATGGTCTCTGGTATACAGTCTGTTACAATAACATAATGGTCTCTGGTATACAGTATGTTACAATAACATAATGGTCTCTGGTATACAGTCTGTTACAACAACATTATGTGAAGCGCAGATCACCTCGCTCCTGCAATTTGTCATCATGCTGTTGCTTTGGACTTAGTTCTGCGTCCCGGTCAGTCTAGAAGTGTTTGCCAGGAGGGAAATGTCAGACTATCAGACCAGAGGGTCAAAATAGCATTTTTATTATTATTATTATTTTTATTATTATTATTGTTATATCGTACGTGAGCTGTGTGCGGCTTTTTGAGATGGGGGGGGGGGGGGTGATGCTGTCTTCACACTAATCAATATTGCCTCTCTTTCACGCTACAACTAATTATCTATATTTTCCCCCAAAGATTTATATTTTCATGTCGGCAAATGGTCAAAATAAAGGCAGAAATGCTTCCTGGGAGTTTTTTTTTAAGATACACAGTGTAAAATATGATTTGCTAGAAATCACCATCTCATTAAGATGTTTTCATTCCAGCAAATGATAATATTAAAGTCACGTCTTGAACCGACATCGATTGGATGCGATGACATCGACACAGATCGAGGAAATGTTTGCTGAGTAATAGTGCGTAACGTTAGAAAGTGATGCGTAGAAGATGAAAATGTCAACATCAACACAAACCAGCTGCTTAACATAACAGTATTAACAGTAAAGAACATTTATAAAGGTTACATTAACTATGTCAAAACAACACAAAAAGCTGGTTAACATAACAGTATTAACAGTAAAGAACATTTATAAAGGTTACAACATTAACTATGTCAATATTAACAGTAAACATCATTTATAAAGGTTACAACATCAACGGTTCAATTTCCCAGGAAAACAAGTGAAGAATGCAGAAAAGAAAGAAAGCAGTATGTTTCCACACAACTCACCCTCAGCGATGCAAGACGGCTCTGAGGAGTTATTATGGATAGCATCCCATTTTTTTGTCAAGACCCGCCCTACCCTGCCTCTGATTGGCTTACCCTGATATTCCTTGACTTCCCTTAACCAATCATCACTCCTCATCCGATGCAGAGTACAGTGAGAAGCCATGGCTGTGGAATGTGGAAACTCCAGAGGTACAGAAGGGGGGGGGGGGCTGTGGAGCTGTTATTTGTTCTTGCTGGGACACTGAAGAGTTCACTCACTCTCCATGGATTTGATTGACAGCATATATCATCTATCTATCTATCTATCTATCTATCTATCTATCTATCTATCTATCCATATATCTATCTACCTATCTATCTATCTATCTATCTATCTATCTATCCATCTATCTATCTATCTATCTATCCATCCATCCATCCATCCATCCATCCATCCATCCATCCATCTATCTATCTATCTATCTATCTATCTATCCATCCATCCATCCATCCATCCATCCATCCATCCATCCATCCATCCATCTATCTATCTATCTATCCATCCATCCATCCATCCATCCATCTATCTATCTATCTATCTATCTATCTATCTATCTATCTATCTATCTATCTATCTATATATCTATCCATCCATCCATCCATCCATCTATCTATCTATCTATCTATCTATCCATCTATCTATCTATCTATCTATCTATCTATCTATCTATCTATCTATCTATCTATCTATCTATCTATCTTTCTGTCTGTCTATATCTATGTATCTTCATCTGCTGGTCTTATTGTGTCAGCATTAAGGTCCATCTGATTTGACTTGTGATCATCTTATCTGCATAGAGCCAGCTCACCGCTGCATTTACTATAGATCATTGTTTTGTTTTAAGTATCATCGTGGCTCTGTAGCTCAGTGGATAGAGAGTGGAATACTTAAGCAATATATCACGAGAGCAAGTGTGTTGTGGTGAATATATCCCCCTGATCAGTTGTTATCCCACGAGGCCGCAGGCCGAGTGGGATAACAACTGAGCAGGGGGATATATTCCACAACACACGCTGCTCGAGTGCTATATTGCTTTTATAAAAGGGTTCCAAGTATAATAATATAATAATAATAACACTATAAGTCCGACTGGCATGGTATTCTGAGAGTCAGTTGAAACACTACTGTAAGGCGGGACCTCTAGCAAGAAGATAGACCTGCGGGTGATTTGATTGGATCGTTCTGGAGACTGAAGTCGACATTGGCCAATCCTGGCGCTTGCTGCGAACCTAAGAGCTTTTTGCAAAGTCCGACACCAGAGCTGTACCAAGTAACGTTACATCTTATTTAGAGATGCGGGGTTAAGAGTGAGGGCGCGCGAGAGAGGGGTTAAGACATTAGCCCGCGTCTATTCTTGTACAAAACATCATTTTCTGCGAAGTATTAGTAAAGTTATAAGCGAAGATCGATTCACAAGGATCTGAAAGGTGTCTCCGCCATTTTGTTTTCAAAGCCTTTTAGTAAGAGAGTTGCGCCATCATGCGTCCATAATGACTCATTGTACAAAGACTTGAAGCAGTAGTGACGCTCCATACAGCAGATCAGGAGAAAGCTGTTTGGCTTGCCCGACACCAACTAACGTTACGGGGTTAAATGCGGGGTTAAATGCGGAGTTAACAGCCTTTCTTTTGCAAAGAAGACATTAGCCCGCATCTATTCTTGTACAAAACATCATTTTCTGCGAAGTATGAGTAAAGTTATAAGCGAAGATCGATTCACAAGGATCTGACAGCTGTCTCCGCCATTTTTTTTTTCTACGTTGTCATTTGAGGTAAGCCTTATTATTACTCTCTTAGTAAGAGAGTTGCCATGGCAACCAATAACCCATGGCCATGGGTTATTGAACTCGGTTACTGGAATTATACAATGGCTGTGAACCAATCAGATTGCTTGATTTGAGAGAGCCATTTTATAATGAGAATTAGACACTGCCCTGGTTTGGTCAGGCTTCCTCCACAGGTCTGGAAAATAATCTTTTACAGCTCTTGAAAACTTTGCAAAATTCTGGAAATGTACTGTAGGCTATATGGAATACCATGTTGTTAAGTCCTCCTGACACACTAACCTCTATCTACAAATGTTGATATGTGACATATTTTCGTTCAGAAACGTTCATATTCTACATAACGGCTTGAGATAACTGTTGTTATGATTTGGTGCTATATAAATATGAAATTGATTGATTGATTGATTGATTGAGATAGCCATAAACCTGACATTTCTCTACCGTTCAACACGCATCCACATGCACTTGATGCTCTACCAACTAGATCATAAAGAGATGCTCTAGCGACAGACACCAGTGCACCATGCGCTTCAGCCTCCTCACTAGAGCATCCACCTGCCATGCTGGAGCTTCTGTTTTCCAGCCAGCCACTGTCGCACATCAAATGTAAAACTCTCACCAATGTTATGATAGACTTGAGCCCAGCATCATTTAGAAGAAAGAAAAAACAAAGATGAATATTTATTGACCAGGAGATGAGATGAAAAGACACTTAGCCAAGAGATCTCATTCTGGGAGATGTCTGCCCAAGGCGTTATTGCCATGCACACAATCTGGGCACCCAGAGTCAGTCATCAGTCTGACGACTAATATGACTCTGGGACAGACGTCCCATATTTCAGAGTTTCTGCTGTAGAGGGGATGTCTCGCCCCTTCTGTCATTATTTACAGTCTGACGATGTCTCATATGCAGCTACAGTATGTATTATTATTATTATTATTATTACCTTTATTATTATTATTATTATTACCTTTATTATTATTATTATTATTATTATTAGCCCAAATGTCATCTGGACACCTACAATCAATCATCTCCAATTCCATTGTCACATCAGTTGGACTGTAAAGAACCCTGACATATCTGCTGTCTGTCGTAGAGTCATATTAGTGGTCAGTCTGATAGACTCTGGCTGCCCACATTGCCATGATGCACAAAGTCCATCAGAGTCAACACGTTTCCTTAAAAAGAGAAGACTAAACTTTCCCTTCAAACCCAAAAGCTATATCTCCCCCATCCATCTCTTCTGGAGGAATGTTTCAACATCCTCCTTGTTTTTGCCAAAACAAGAGACCAGATGGAACATTCAGCACAGAGGCCGTTAGCTTTTCCTCATGTTGACGCAGGCCTGGATTCAACAATCGTCTGGCGAGGTCACGGCGACCCACTTGCTGTTGCCAATACATCCTTGCCAGTACTTTTCCACAGACGTCTCCACTGCAAACTCAAACCTTCAAACGTCTCCACTGCAAACTCAAATCTTCAGACGTCTCCACTGCAAACTCAAACCTTCAGACATCTCCACTGCAAACTCAAACCTTCAGACGTCTCCACTGCAAACTCAAACCTTCAGACGTCTCCACTGCAAACTCAAACCTTCAGACGTCTCCACTGCAAACTCAAACCTTCAGACGTCTCCACTGCAAACTCAAACCTTCAGACATCTCCACTGCAAACTCAAACCTTCAGACATCTCCACTGCAAACTCAAACCTTCAGACGTCTCCACTGCAAACTCAAACCTTCAGACATCTCCACTGCAAACTCACACCTTCAGACATCTCCACTACCACCACCCCCTCCCTCCCCCCTCCACTATCAGCTCAACTTGGCCTCCCAGAGATGGAGGATGTTTGCTGCCTGGATGAGCTCCAGCTCCCCCCCCCCCACAAAGAGCCGACTTGCTCGCTGGACCCACAAACCCTTGAGAGGGATAACTTGATCGCCGCGCGTGGAGCCGGACTGCACGCTGCGCCTCCCCTCGGTGGAGTTGGGCTCGGTCCAGATCAAACCTAAATTAAATTAGCCTGCTGAAAATCAACAGTTTGTTCAATTTAACTGAGCTGACTTCTCAAGTTACAACTCAGACTGTGTTGGAGACTAAAACAACACATCACATGTATGAGACTATTCACTTTGACATAACATTACTGAATTGACTCTACACACACACCACAACACCCAACAATCATTTCAGGTATACTTTTTTATTTACCTGCCCCCCCCCCCTTTTTTTGTCTCCCAGTTGTTTTATATGCCTCCATTTGTACATAGCCAGTTCTCTTATGAGCATCCATGCCCCTGTGGTTGCTGAGAGAATTGCAACTCTCGAGTTCAGCTCTTCCCACACTTCAGAATCACTTTGAAGTCTGAACATCTTCTGGGCCCACGGAACCTTTTAATCACAACTCTGATCAACATATATGAAGTATTTCCCTATATATACTTTAAACAGAACATGTGAGCGACGGCATACGACAATGCATTGAGAATTAATAATCCATCCACATACAAAGATGCAGGCAAAATGCCCAAAAGCCAGATTGCCAACATTTTCTTCCCCCAGAATAGACCTATGTGTGTGTGCCTAACACAGATGAGATATGTATTGAGACAAACTGTGATGAACAACAACAACAGGGAAAACAAACAAACAAACAAAATCCACATTAATGCTATTAAATGTCTCCATGGACAGGTTTGATATTACTGTTAAATGAATAACACATAATTTAAACACATAATTCATTAGTTCCCAATCGTTTTTATGTCAAGGCTCCCAGATTAATACACCTTAGACAACTGTAGATTTTTAGGAGCCAACCCGAGAGATTGATGTCTCTGCTGTAGTGGAATGATAACAATGGAGACTGAAACTCAATCAGTAACAAACAGTCATTCACATGATCTTATATGTAGTCAATGAAATATAGCAGTGATGTTAAGCTGATTGTTCTTTTGCAGGGACCTCTTGAAAACCTGGGGATCACTGGACCCCAGTTTGTGGATCAGTGCTCCAGGCCGCCCTGCTGCAAGCAGAGAAGGTCGTGTGTGTTTGTCCTTAGAGACTGTAATATGTATTTGATCATTTCAGCCAATATGCATTTTCCCTTCCTCCAACCATTAACTGTGTGGTGTGTGTTCTAGAATTGAGACTGACTGGTAATATACTTTTTGTGTTATTCCCAACACTTTGGCGCCCCCTGCTGTCCAATTTAACCAAAACTAATGTCTCTGGCTGCTCATACTTACATCTTTCAACCAGGGCTGTGGGGTATTTAACAAGAGTCTGACTCTCAACTCCCCCCGGTCTTGGTCTCGACTTGGACTCGACCAAGGCAATGACCACTTACAGTACTGACTTATAACCAGTTTGTAATGTATTAGATCATCTGCCTATAATACCTAACCTCAGGATTATTTCACTGTCTTTACTTAAAGCATACTGTACAATGACCACTTAGAGTAAGTTATAATTACATTGTAATGCATTATAACAGTGATTATAATGCATTATATAATTTATTATAATGTATTAGTATGAGAATTATATGATCCTTGCCGGAAAAAAAATCTGTGAATTACCAGCAATTATAATGTATAGTACTTGACCTTATATAAGTCAATATAAAATGCTTTATACTGTGTTATGATTATAGTTATACAGCATTATGAACATTTATGAGTGCTTATGACTATAATAAGTATAGTGCTTTAGCAGATTATAACGCATTATAAGCATGTTTATAATGCGTTATCGACATGGGCTTCAGAGAAAGTGTTACCAAATTGGGAAATCACTGAAGTTATCCCAAATTCTGTTTGATTTGTTTAACAAATGTTTTGAGTTTAGTAGACTACTGTATGACTTGCTTTGCTGATTTTCAACCCACTTTGTATATAATTATAATCTGGGTAATATAAGCCGGGTACAACGACGCTGTGAGTGTGGGGTTAAGTGTGGAGAGGAAGACATTAGCATTCTTCTTTATGCCGATGACATTATTATGATGACAGAAACACAAGTTGATTTACAAAAGATGTTAACGTGCAGATAATTGGTGTAGGAAATGATGCATGTTAAAAACCCAAACAAGCATACAAGTGTTTTTCCATTTCAATTTGGGGATAAGGAGCTGAACTATACAAAGAATTATAAATATCTTGGACTTGTCCAAGACATACGGCTCTGCTGTCTCAAACAAAAACTCTTTAGGGCAGGGGTCAAACTTATTTTAGGCCATGTACCCAATTTGGTCTCAAGCCAGACAAAGAAAAGAAATGCAAAAAAACCTATAAATAACAACACCTCCACATTTTTCTGAGACTTTTAGTGTACAGATTAGGCCTACGGGTACATTTTAATAACATGTTTTCACATAGCAAAATGTAATATACTACATACTAGTTACTTTCATTTGACTAGAGTAACTCATTACTTATTACACTACATTTGCATTACTTTCACCAAAATAACAGCAGTAGCAGAATGACATCGTCACCACTGAATACCCCGGAAAATAATTTCAACCTTCTTGAAGTCATTGTAAACCATCCAAAAATTCTAAATGTTATCCTTTTCCTTTGTTATTGTCATCTATAGTGGTTATTTGCATAAACAAAACACAATTTGATTAGGAAATGATTGTATCTTTATTCAAATATATGCTTTGAAAAAGTAAATAAATGTGTAACTTGTGTAACTTGACAAAGTAACTGGTATAATATTACTGAACTCCTATAAGTAATAAGTTTGAATAGTGAGTTACTGGTAAAAGTGATATATTAATAAAGAAAAAACATTGCATGGATGCATAACTGGGACGTATCCTCAGTGATGTACCCTGGGGTCATAGGATGTTTCGGGTCTCGCAACATCATACACCCTCGCCCAGGTGACCCAGCCGGGGCTGGCCAAGCCCCAACTTACGTCCCAGTAGCTACCCACAGTCAGCCCTCCAGGAAGGGTCGAAGGTGGTCACGCGGTCAGGGCCACTCAATCCGCTGCTCCGGAACTACTCTGCCGGGGGAGGGGGAGGGGGAGGGCTCTGGTACGTAGAGGGACCGGGCTCTGTGGGTTGCCACCCGGCCGGGCTCCTCCCTCGTCTCACCAGGTCTACGACCTGTGCGCTGCACCAGACTCCCCCGCTCCAAACATCTCATTCCGAGGTGATGGTATCTTGGTGGATACCATGCAGTACCAGTACTTGGTGGCACTGCAGTCTCCACTTGCGGCTTGAATGGCCCTCCTAAAAGGCCTCTCGTGGGTTGTTGGGCTTCTTCCTCACGGAAGACGCAGGCTGGGGAGCTAACCCATACTGCTACCCGGGTGCCGTCCCTGTTCCGGCTGTCAACTGACTCTCCAGTAGTCACTAGTCTTTCCTGGTTGTCACGTAGTCTATTCCTATGAGTCACTGGCTAAGCCAGGCTAACTAATAAAGAAAAAACATCGCATGGATGCATAACTGGGACGTATCCTCAGTGATGTAGGCCTACATGTGATGTACATGATTACATGTAATGCAGTATGTTACTTTTGTAAGGCGTTACCCCCAACAACACTGCGAGCAGGCGGCGATATTTGACAATTCAGCTGGAGCTCAGTCAAACTTGATTTAATGTTAGTTTTCATTGTGAATTAGAAAATGTTTGGGGGGCCACTTGGCAGGCCGCATCTGGCCCCAGCCTGCAAGAGAGTGGCAAAGTGGAACGTCACTTCCTGCTTCAGCACTGTACCAGAGAAGAAAAACATCGAAAAAATATGTTCTTTAAACCCGCATTTTTTTACGTTTTGGTCCCAGTGAAATGTTATGCGATCTCTCCTGTTTCTAAATAAATCTGTAGCGTTTGGTTTGAACCAGTAAAACAATTTTTATACACATTTTATGAAATGTGTGTGGGAAAATAAATGGCGGATGAAAATCTCAGTGCTGAAGCAGGAAGTAGGCGGTCACTTTGTCTCTCTAGTTGAATATCACTGGTGTCCTATAGGAGGAATCAGCGTGACATCACAACAAAAAACAAAAACACTTCTGGGTGCCACTGCGGTATGAAATAAAGCTGAAAAGCTTGTGCCAAACAAACGTTAATATCTCAAAAACTATGCATCACATCGCTTATATTTTGACATTCTGAGTGAGAGCAGAAGTAGCTATAGGGTTCTATGTATATAGTGTTAAAGTTGTGTGAACTGTTGCAGTGTTAAAATGTGTGAATTTAGTAAAAAGTCCAGCCTGCTAGAGTGAGACACACTCAAGGGTGGCTCCATATGGGTCCCATTAAAGGCTGTGTAACAGCAGATTTAACCTTTCTCTGCTGTCTTGGATTTTTATTCAGTTTGTGGAGTTTTTATTTTTCCGTGAAATCTCAAACAATGCAAAAGATCAATTAAAGCTGAATTAATATTATAGAGTCCTAAAAGTGGTGACTCATGAATGGAGTGTCTCTAGCTTAAAGTATGAACGAGTCATTACAGTTTAAAGAGGGCATGGTTTCACCTTGAACTGCTGTTTAAAAGAAACAGCAGTTGCACCCGGAAGTCTGTTGAAGCCGTTTGTTTACCAACATCCTGCTCCCTCGTATAGGACAGAGAGAAGCTTGTTCCTGCT
This sequence comes from Poromitra crassiceps, assembly GCF_964638095.1. Taxonomy (NCBI): domain Eukaryota; kingdom Metazoa; phylum Chordata; class Actinopteri; order Beryciformes; family Melamphaidae; genus Poromitra; species Poromitra crassiceps. Next base: position 7,202,141 of record NC_139643.1, read on the forward strand.
GCGGACAGTGGAGGCGCTCTTCAGCAGGTTAGATGCAGCGGTGTTTCTTCACAGTATTTGAGTGTCTGAACACTTTCTTACAGCGGACACAGTAGTAGGGTTTAGCTCCAGTGTGGATGCGTTTATGTGTTGTTAGGTGAGCTAACCGACTGAACCTGCTCCCACATTGGTCACAGCTGTAGGGTTTAGCTCCAGTGTGGATGCGTTATGTGATGTTAGGTGAGCTAACCGACTGAACCTGCTCCCACATTGGTCACAGCTGTAGGGTTTAGCTCCAGTGTGGATGCGTTATGTGATGTTAGGTGAGCTAACCGACTGAACCTGCTCCCACATTGGTCACAGCTGTAGGGTTTAGCTCCAGTGTGGATGCGTTTATGTGATGTTAGGCTACCTAACCGAGTGAACCTGCTCCCACATTGGTCACAGCTGTAGGGTTTAACTCCAGTGTGGATGCGTTTATGTGTTGTTAGGCTACCTAACCGACTGAACCTGCTCCCACATTGGTCACAGCTGTAGGGTTTAACTCCAGTGTGGATGTGTTTATGTGATGTTAGGCTACCTAACCGACTGAACCTGCTCCCACATTGGTCACAGCTGTAGGGTTTAACTCCAGTGTGGATGCGTTTATGTGTTGTTAGGCTACCTAACCGACTGAACCTGCTCCCACATTGGTCACAGCTGTAGGGTTTAACTCCAGTGTGGATGCGTTTATGTGATGTTAGGCTACCTAACTCACTGAACCTGCTCCCACATTGGTCACAGCTGTAGGGTTTAACTCCAGTGTGGATGCGTTTATGTGTTGTTAGGCTACCTAACTGACTGAACCTGCTCCCACATTGGTCACAGCTGTAGGGTTTAACTCCAGTGTGAATGCGTTGATGTGTTTTTAGGTCACCTAACTGACTGAAACAGCTCCCACATTGGTCACAGCTGTAGGGTTTAACTCCAGTGTGGATGCGTTTATGTGATGTTAGGCTACCTAACCGACTGAAACAGCTCCCACATTGGTCACAGCTGTAGGGTTTAACTCCAGTGTGGATGCGTTGGTGTGTTTTCAGGCTACCTAACTGACTGAAACAGCTCCCACACTCCTGACAGGAGTAAGGCTTCTCTCCTGAGTGAACTCTCTGATGTCGCTTTAACAGCTGAAGTCTTGTGAATGTTTTGTCACACTGATCACAGCGGTGACGTCTGGGTCCACTGGTGTCTTTCTGTTTCCATAAAAAGATATAAAGACAGAATCAGGGCAGAGCGTGTGTGTGTGTGTGTGTGTGTGTGTGTGTGTGTGTGTGTGTGGCAACATCAGTGATACAACAGTGATATTTTTGTCTCACCTCTTCTGAAGAATTCATCTTGACAGCGTTCCTCTCCTCCTCTGCCAGATGTCTCTTCTTCTCTGCCAATCAGCTCTGACATCATCAAACAGAGACAGAAGGTAAGACGGGGAACACCCACAAAAACAATCCTACTAATAAGAAGAATGTAGCTGAAGCAGTGATTGTAGGATCCAAATAGTTCTCTGAAGACTAAAACCTACTGAAGAAATATTAACGTTTCATTCATGTGAATTGAAATGCAGTAAAAGTGCTGCTGTCCAACAGACATCTCATATAATTCACTTTCTTAAAATCAGCAAACTCGTGCGCTGCGAACACTCGGTTTCTAGGGTGGAGACTCTGGAGACGATGCGCCATGGGCGCAGCATGTTATGGCATTTATGAATTTATTTATTTATTTGTGACAGATGTTAAAAAATACACAATGAATAGATCAAACTAGGGCTGTCAAAGTTAACGCGATAATAACGCGTTAACGCAAATTCCGTTTAAAGCCACTATTTTTTATAAACGCGCCATTTAGTTTGGGAAATCATGAAGCAGTAACGTTGATAGCAAGCAGAAAGAAATCTCCGTGAGCAGAAAAGGAGGAAGAAAATGGGTATAATGGCAAGTTCAGCTTAAAATTTAGAAAGTGTCCCACATTTTGTCACCAGCTCAGTGGCATTGTGGTTTGAGTGTCCACCCTGAGACTGGGAGGTTGTGAGTTCGATCCCCGGCCGAGTTATACAGAAGACTATAAAAATGGGACCCATTTGCCTCCCTGCTTGGCACTCAGCATCAAAGGGTTGGAATTGGGGGGTTAGATCACCATATGATTCCCGAGCGCGGCACTGCTGCCGCTCACCGCTCCCCCAGGGGATATGGGTCAAATGCGGAGAACAAATTTCACACACTCAGTCAGCTGTTTTCAAATTTCGCACACTCAGGTGTTTGACAATCGTTGGGACTTTACTTTACCTTATTTTGGGTGAGGGAGAGAAAGACAGAGCGCCTCAGCACGATCAGACCGTTGCAGAGACACACACACACACACACACACACACACACACACACACACACACACACACACAGACGGAGAGCGGGGGGGGGGGGGGGGGGGGGACTAGAGAGAGAGGCAGAGAAAGCGAGACAGACAGACAGACAGTGAGAAAGACGGGAGGGCGATCAGACCAGAGTCAGAGAGAGACCAACGGAGATCGGGAGAGAGAGAGAGAAAGCGAGAGGTGGAGAGAGAGCTGGCATGCAGCTGCTCCTGGATAGCACGGTTAACTTACACAGTGCAGCCTGAGAGATGTGTATTCCCAGTAACTAGTAGCAATAATAACAATCTACCAATGGCCAAATACTTACCCATACTAATGATAATAGCTACTACCCATATTAATACAACAGTGCATCTTTGCACAAAGCTCCCATGTTTAAGGTACCTCGGTTTAAGGTAGATTTAGAACAGATAAAAAATTTGGTGATTAATTTGCGATTAATCGCGATTAAGTATGGACAATCATGCGATTAATCGCGATTCAATATTTTAATCGATTGACAGCCCTAGATAAAACCCATACACCAGTATTAAAATCGCAGAGGAATTAAAGGAGAATTTCGGTTTTTTACACCACGGTCCTCATTTCCAGCTTAAAATATTATGTTTTACTCACCGAAATAGTTTGGCTTCATTCGGATGCCCACGGAAGATTTTAGCTCCGAGTACCGGTAGTCTCCTCAAACAGGCTATAACGAGAGCCTGCGGCGAGTGCGGGGCATGCTGCACACGCTCTCTAAATGACACTTTTTCTGTCAGATCACGGTTCATTATGGTTGTAAATATAATTATTTAACTAATAGCTAGAAGCTAAGCTAACATCAACACAGCAGTCGGCGTTGATCTGCCCCGGATGGGGTTACAGTGCATATCTTCCCCCTTCTGTGGTTCCTCTGAAGAAGTGTGGTTACCATAACATAATGGTCTCTGGTATACAGTCTGTTACCATAACATAATGGTCTCTGGTATACAGTCTGTTACAATAACATAATGGTCTCTGGTATACAGTCTGTTACCATAACATAATGGTCTCTGGTATACAGTCTGTTACAATAACATAATGGTCTCTGGTATACAGTCTGTTACCATAACATAATGGTCTCTGGTATACAGTTTGTTACCATAACATAATGGTCTCTGGTATACAGTCTGTTACAATAACATAATGGTCTCTGGTATACAGTCTGTTACCATAACATAATGGTCTCTGGTATACAGTCTGTTACAACAACATAATGGTCTCTGGTATACAGTCTGTTACAATAACATAATGGTCTCTGGTATACAGTCTGTTACAACAACATAATGGTATCTGGTATACAGTCTGTTACAACAACATAATGGTCTCTGGTATACAGTATGTTACAACAACATAATGGTATCTGGTATACAGTCTGTTACAATAACATAATGGTCTCTGGTATACAGTCTGTTACCATAACATAATGGTCTCTGGTATACAGTCTGTTACAATAACATAATGGTCTCTGGTATACAGTCTGTTACCATAACATAATGGTCTCTAGTATACAGTCTGTTACAATAACATAATGGTCTCTGGTATACAGTCTGTTACAATAACATAGCGTGGTTTAGATCACCTGGCACCTGCAGTTTGTCACGATGCTGTTGCTTCGGACTCAGTTCTGCATCCCGGTCAGTCTAGAATCAGTGTTGTCAGGAGGGACATCTCAAATTGTCATACCAGAGTGCCACTGTGCCTCCTGTTCTGTAAAGAGATGCAGAAATGCATTCACATCAATATTGCCTCCCTTTCAAGCTAACAAAGTATCAATATTTTCCCCAAAGATTTATATTTTCATGTCGGCAAATGGTCAAAATAAAGGCAGAAATGCTTCCTGTGAGTATTTATTCAGATACACACTCTAAAATATGATTTGCTAGAAATCACCATCTCATTAAGATGTTTTCATTCCAGCAAATGATAATATTAAAGTCACATCTTGAACCGACGTCGATTGGATACGATAACATCGACACAGATCGAGGAAATGTTTGCTGAGTAATAGTGCGTAACGTTAGAAAGTGATGCGTAGAAGATGAAAATGTCAACATCAACACAAACGAGCTGCTTAACACAACAGTATTAACAGTAAACAACATTTATAAAGGTTACAACATTAACTATGTCAATATTAACACATTCACTGCCAACAGTTTTTTTTTTTACTGTAGGTAGCTTCTGCCAAGGGTTTTTTTGAGGATTCTGGCTCATCTTTCAAGAGCCGAGGATTATTTTCTGCTAGGAATTTGTGAACACAAAATATCTCAAAAGAACTAATAGAATGTGTGCTTTCTCTGTCTAAAAGAGTTAGTTTGTAGAGTTAGTAGTTATGTAGGCATTAGCAGTTGAATACAGCATGGTTTCAGCGTCTGAGAAGGAAAGCTGAGATAATTGCATTTTTGTGAAATTCGATAGAACAGGCAGAACAGTCACTTTAACCATTTATTTTTGGCATCAGTAAGACATCAGACATCTAAACAATTAGTTCTGAACAGTAATTTCCTCCATAACAGCACCCCCACCCCCCTCTCCTTCAAACTCCTCCCTCTGTGGGTGTTCTCCTCCTCCCTCCGTGGCTCCGTGTGTCACAAGCGAGTCTCTGCTGCCTGTCTGTGCTGCCTGGCGTCGGGCGAGTCTGGATCGGGAACAGTAATTTCCTCCATAACAGCACCCCCACCCCCCTCCCGTGCGATTCTGGGCTTTTGAGCTTTCTGCTGCGTGTGTTGCACCCAGAGTGTATTTTAGGACCCCCCATGTTGTGCGCCAGCTCCAGCGCGAAAGCGAAAGCGTTTTCGCCGTGTTTTCCTCCTCCTTCCTCCGTTTTCCTCACGCTATTTTCTGCTGTTTTTGCTCTGCTTTTTCTAGTCTGGAGAGCACTGTCGCCACTTAGTGGGTCGGTGGAATGGGTTGTACACGTTCGGTGGCTCCCATATTTTTATAGGAGACGTAGGGGGCTTGGATCCACGTCGCACCGTCAAAAAAAGATAACTCGTCGACGGCAGTCAACCGTTGGATTTTTTTTGACGAGATATCTCGTCGACGGCAGTGAACGTGTTAACAGTAAACATCATTTATAAAGGTTACAACATTAACTATGTCAAAACAACACAAACCAGCTGCTTAACATAAGAGTATTAACACATTCACTGCCAGCCGTTTTTTTTTTACTGTAGGTAGGTTCTGCCAGAGGGTTTTTTTGAGGATTCTGGCTCATCTTTCAAGACCCGAGGATTATTTTCTGCTAAGATTTTGTGAACACACAATATCTCAAAAGAACTAATAGAATGTGTGCTTTCTCTGTCTAAAAGAGTTAGTTTGTAGAGTTAGTAGTTATGTAAGCATTAGCAGTTGAATACAGCATGGTTTCAGCGTCAGAAAAATTATTCAGAGATAAACGGCTTTTTGTGAAATTCGATAGAACAGTCACTTTAACCATTCATTTTTGGCATCAGTAAGACGTCAGACATCTAAACAATAGTTTTGAACAGTAATTTCCTCCATAACAGCAGGAAACCCCCCTCTGCTTCCAACTCCTCCCTCCGTGTGTGTCTTCTTGGCTGCAGCGGCCGTGTCACAAGCTCGTTGCTGCTGCTGTAACCTCGCGTCACCAGTCTCATTGCTTTGCTGCTGCTGTGCCTGTCTGCGCGGCCGCTCTTTGAGGAAGTCTGGATGGACTCGCTCGCTTCTTGGAGTTTTGGTTGAGAGCTTTGATGAAGCTTTTGCGATTCTGGTCATATTTATGCTGCGTGTTTCAAAGTGTGTTCCACCCGTAATCTATTATGCAAATTTGCAATCCCGCACCGCCAGCAATCAGCGCGAAAACGAAAGCGTTTTCGCCAATCCATTTTCATGAGAATGGCTTCAGTCACACTGCTTTTTGCTTGCCTTCCTCTAGTCAGGAAAGCACTGTCGCCACTTAGTGGGTCGGTGGAATGGGTTGTACACGTTGTACACGTCCAATACTTATATAAGAGATGTAAAAGGGTTAGATGCACATCCCACCGTCAAAAAAACAAAATAGATTTTTTTGACGTAAAAACACGTCATTGGCAGTGAACGGTTGGATTTTGTTTGACGTAAAAACACGTCATTGGCAGTGAACGTGTTAACAGCAGTGTTGCGGTTACTGTAATCACATTACTTTTGTCGGTAACGAGTAGTGTAAGGCACTACTGTAGCTAAGTTCAGTAATCACATTACAGTTACTAATCAAACTCGTTACTTGCGTACTAGCAAGATAAGTATAGAGTAGGCATGGGACGATTTCCGGTTTTACCGGTTCGGTTCGGTGTACGAGCCCAAACCGGTTTGATCACGTGCGCACCGAAAAAACTAAAAAAAAAAAAAAAAAAAAAAAATTGCCAGTCCATTCTGATTGCACTATTGTTCGTATTAGCCTCTTCTCAAGTTGCACTAGTATGCAAAAGTCTTATTTTGTTTATTATGTTGATGTTTGAAGAAAAGTTAAGCTGAATAGTTATGAGAAATAAGAAATGAGAAATAGTTATGCTTCTTTTTATTCAGTATCATTGCTGGTTGACAATACCAGCTTAGAGGTGTATTATCGCTATCAGGTGGACTGAAGTTGCACTACAGACAGTTATGGGCCACACTCGGGAGCCCTGCTTAAAAAAAAAAAAAAAAAAATTACAAAAAAAATCGGTATACCGGTTCGATCCGGTTTAGACGGCAATATCGAACCAGTTTTAAAATTTTCAAACCGACCCAGCCCTAGTATAGAGAGAAAAGATCTCTGTTGTAATAGCCTGTGTCCCATCCCATAGCCTATGTCTGTGTCCCATCAGACAGGTCACTTAACTGCACAGCAGAATCACCCATGGTGCCAATATTTCAACTTTGTATTAGCATGCAGAACAGCACTATTAGTCGACACATAACTTATCAGATAACTAACATCATGCATATAGAACAAGAAATCATTTTAACCTCCAAAACACATTGACAAACAATTGACACAAAAACACAGTACCCCCAGGGCATGCTGGGAACTTTCCTCTTCCACAGGTTAAATTTCCCAGAAGGCTTTGCATAACTTTTTACACTCGGTTTTACAATTAAATCAGGCTAAAAAGTGTTAGATATAAATAATAATATGTATTTTAACACAACATGCAATTCTGGAATATCTGAATATTGGACAAAATAAAATGAAATGAAATGTAAAAGTAAACCATAAGAGAAAGCCACATACAGCGATGGGGTCTGTAAAATACCCCTCGCAAATAGAACGTCTGATAGTGAAGTGGGCGTGTTGTACCCCTGTAAAGGGGAGAATAATCACGTGAGTGATGAGAGTGTGTTTCCTCTGTGACAGCGTTTTACTGAATCAAACATCATAAACATATACACATTTTACAAATATACATTCAACAAATTAGCTGCAATAGCAGTATCATGTTCAAGTTACAGCCTGTATTTATCAGAGACATAATTCCCATTTTTCCCCACTGTTACTGGTACATAAGATGTGCATAAATGTGGTAAATAAACTATCAGAAAACGTACAAATGTCACAAAATAACAATAAACAAACTACTGTGGAAAATGCATTGACACAGCTGCATAAAATTCACTAAATAAACAAATACCATCAACTGTGCAAAATAGCCTATTTGCTCCTGTGCATGCGTGAATCCGCCACAGGGCGGCAGCACTGGGCTGAACACAGGTTGAACTATGTAAACCAGCAGGGCCTGAAACTCCTATAACACAACAAGCACTTTACCATACTCGGCAAACGTTATTTTAACTCAGTCAAAACGTCACGTGCACCATCTCTTTACACTCAAAACATGTTCTGAACAGAGTACAACCGCTTAGCAGTGTGAAAGAGCGACAACATACCTGTAAAGGAGAGAATAATCACGAGAGTGATGAGAGTGTGTTTCCTCTGTGACAGCGTTTTACTGAATGAGGAAATAGACGGTAGACCCCTTCTCAGTGTTGCCAGATGGCAAATGTTGAATTATCGTACCAGAGGGTCAAAATTATCGTTTTTGGAGTGAAATTATCGTACGCCCCCTCCCCAGCGCGGCGCGCCTATGTCGGGGGGCTGCGGCTGATCACAGGCTACTTTTTCGACTTGGCATGATTTTTCAACGCTGTGATCTCAGCCTGCGTTGCAACAACAGGAACGCATTGGCTGCAAATATGTTGTCTGAAGAGATGATTGTATAAACAGATAGAGTGATAGACGTAGGATTCGACTGAGTGTCACAAAATGATGAAATTATCGTACATTTGGGGGATTTTGGGATTATTGATCGTACATCGTACAGAGGTCGAAATTATCGTACGTCTGGCAACGCTCTCCTAGATATGCAAGAGTACCTAGCTGCAGACACAGGACAAACCTCCACCCTCCGTAACTGACAGGAAGTCACGTGACCTCAGCAGCGGAAGTTCATGTTTTTTTTTTTTATCTTTATTGACACACCTCGGCAGCAGAAGCATAGATATATATAAAGGCTAGATGGCTTAAGGCGGAGTCAGCAGCGTCGTTGAACGGCCGCCATCTTGCTACAGTGCCTTTCTGGTACGTTCTATGGTAGCTGGTGACCTGCACAGACAAAAATACTCATAACTCGCTGAAATCTTGACGGATTTACAAACGGTTTGGTTTATTACAAGCATATTCCGTTCCCGAGATAGACCAAAAAAAAAAAAAAAACACTAAAAACACTATTTTTTTGATGGGCTCCAAATTACACCAAAATTAAACCGAAGCATCTATGCCATGAGAGGGATTCAGGCACAAAGTTTCATGCAGTTTCATCCATTTCCCTAGGAGTTATGATCATATGATGTTGCCATACTAACCCAACAACAGATGCTCATAACTCCTAGTAGCTCCCTGTAGCAAGATGGCCGCCATGCGACGTCGTCGCTCTCCATTGGCCGGCAGCGCGGGTAAGCTATCTAGCCTTTATATATATCTATGAGCAGAAGTTCGTCTTTTTTAAAGTCACGTGACCTCCGCAGTGGAAGTTCGTCTTTTTTAAAGTCACGTGACCTCCGCAGGGGAAGTTCATGTTTTTTTTTATCTTTATTGACATACCTCACCTCGGCAGCGGAAGTTCATATTTTTTTTAATGTTTATTGACATATTGAAGTTAAACAGACAACGAACATATAAATGCAACTTTGCCAATGAAGTAGCCTACATGACATCGGCAGTTCTTCTTGTTTTGAAGTAACACGGATTTAAAAGGCTTTATACATATATAAAACTAAGAAGTTAGCAAGTAAATGTGCTAGCATTTCTAAAGTAAAGATATATAACTAGAAGTGACAGTCAGAATGATTGGTCGCCATGGAGACAGACACAACTACACATCGCCCTGTCCAAAATGTGTAAACAGAACATTCATATTGGACCCTTCAATTTTTTTTAAATTACTCAATAAAAAATTATAGTATCCAATGAAAATGACTAAATCACAATAACACATAGGCTATATAATAGGAAAATTTACTCACACACCTTTACATACATGTTACCCAATTTAAATACTGGTATCTATATATATCTATATCTAGGCTATATATAGACTAGGGCTGTCACTTTTCATTCGAAATTCGAATGCAACTTCGAATGTGGGGGGAGGGGTTCGTTTTCGAAATGTAATTTGAATGTTCGAATTTTTTTTTTTTTTTTTATTATTATTTTTTTTATTTTATTTTTTTTATTAACCAAAATTAACCAACTGCTGCTTGCTGGTAATGTTAATCCCATGTCAGAAAAAGTCTCCAGATTTGTCGCGTTAGTCTCTTCTGAGAAAGATTGTCTCCAGGGTCTGAAAAGTTGTCTCGAGTTGGATGCAGCCAAGTTTGTGAGGCAGTGTTGTGACTGTGAGCGTCCAAGCTAACACGTCGGGCTGATGCCCGGTGGCCTGCAGTGGGTTGCACCAGCTGTGCGTAAGTTGAAACGTAAGCTAGTTTGAACGTAAAGTCTCACTAAGTCCGAGTTTACGCACTACTAAAAATATTTGGGTTGCACCAAGTGAAATAGTTACAATGTAGGCATAAGTTAGAACTTAAAATTTACACCTACGTCTTACTAGGTGTAAAGTCCTCCGTAAAATAGCAGTCGGCACGGATTGCAACTTGGCACCGTGGCGCGTCGTTGTTTTGCGTCCGCAACGCGCTCTCCGTGATAAATTACACCCTTTGATATTTATGACTCATGCTTTTGTTTCCCACAAGCTGCAGCACTGCATACAAATTAAAATAACCGCAACAATTTAGTGAGGCAGGATGGTGGTATAGCCTACAATACTGATGAAGAGCTCACAGATAAACGTTAACAGTAATATGAACCTAAACGAACGTTACTCAATAACGTTCTCATTTGATTAGTGTTGATGAAATATGAAAGCACTAATTTGCGGTGGGCAACATGTCCTGTTTTCACTCCACTTAAACAACCGTAAATAAACACCGTTTCCACCGTGCTTTTCACTGATTGGTCACAGATACTGTACACGTCATTGTCTGCGACACTATTTTGGTTAGTATGGACTTTAGGGTCTACTAGTTAAGATGTACCTTACGTCTCCGTGGTGCAACCAAACAAAGACACAACTTTAGTGTCAAACTAACTACCCAGCGAGCACAAAACGTTTTTTCAACGTTGATTTTTAGTTGAAATCTGGGTGATATTGGGTTTGAACGTCTAAGACCTAATTTCACCCTCTTTTCAACCGGCTAAAATGCGGTTACAACGTCAACGTGTAAAAAAACACAATTTGGTTCATCATATTGTTAAAACATTTGTTGTAGCTTGGAATAGAGGCAATATTGATAGTGTGTGGATTGGCATTTGTCCATTTTATTGTGTAACTGAGAGTTGAAATCTGGTCTATACGAAAACTACATTTCAACGCATTTTATGTCACATGAAATATCATAAATATGGGACTATATAGGCTATGTGGTGCCAGCAAAAAGCTTCCAGGACACAACTATGGTTAATAGTTTAGCGCAATACTATAAAATAATGAATTCAGTTCCTGCCGCAACGTGCATGCGCAAGTACTTAATTGCTAGCTATACTAACCGTGACTGACTAGACTAGACCAAAGCAAGTCTGCACCGGTCTGCACCAAGTGCGGAACGAGGTGCTCTGGGCAGCTATGTTATTGTAACAGACTGTATACGAGGCTCTGTGTACCTCCTCAGTCTCTGGTGTTAAATGAAGTAACCTCTGAAGCCATAGGCTACAGCCTATAGACAACACACACACACAACATAATTTTAGTCTGTTACATTAATATAATAGTCTCGTACACATCACATAAAATAACTTAACTCCCGATCGTCGACAATCATGTAGTCTACAAGTTGTGTGCGAGATAGAGTATATATGTGCCCAGCTCTCTATAGAGTATAACAAAATGTATAGCTCAGCGCGTTAAGCGGACTGGCTTGAATGTGGGAAAGCGGGGTTCGAATGCCGTGTGCACTGCTGAATTTTTAATTTAAGAACCTGGTGAAATATGGTCTAAATCTGAACGTTCAATAAACGTCTGCAAATAGTGGGTGAAAAAACTTTCACTTTCAAACCTTCCTTGCACGTTTTTTCAACATTGACCCTAAACGTTTTTTAAACGTCTTTTCAACCGAAAAATGCTCACTGGGTAGTTTGAACGTAGCAGTTAGTGTGGACTTCACACCCTAACTTAAGACAGAACTTACGTTCAGCTGGTGCAACAGGCTGCTGGACTGGGAAAAAAAAAAAAAAAAATTTTTTTTTTTTTTTTTAATTAACCAAAAAACTTCGAATATATTCGAACGAATTTCGGGCAATTAAAGTTCGTTCGAATTTTATTTTGGGGAAAAAGTGACAGCCCTAATATAGACACACACACACACACAATCACACAATGACACCTATTGCATCCTCTTGTCAGAATTTTTGGGTTGAATGACACCGACAAAAACGACAGTTAAGTGTTTAAAAAAGTTCACATTTCAGAACATCAATAAAGAATACATGGCAGTTAGTCAATGGGGGCGGGGGGGGGGGGGGTTAAAAGAAACACCACCACTACACACAAATATTTCTGTGTGGTTATCCAGGTGACGCTGTAGGCTATTGTTTGTTTACGTGTGGTTCGGAACTTTGGGCACAGAGGACAACCAAACTGTAAAGGTGTGTATTTGGTGATCTGTAAACCGATTCCATTTCCTTCCTTTATTATGGATGGATGCATCGGGGTCACTCCCCGTAGCTGACGATCAAGCGCTGCTGTCTGCGGCTCATCTCTCTCCCGAACCGCATCACCAGCCCCGTGGGCCCAGCCAGAGGATCCACGGGACTGTTCAGATGCCGCTGATGCTGATGCTCCATCAGCTCCGTGGGCCCGGCCAGAGGATCCACGATGCATTTCTATTTCTCTCTCACACACACACACACACACACACACTCATTAACCTACTTATTTTCATTATTGCCATGCTACATTGTTATTAAGAGAACGTTGTCCAGGCTACGCTCCATCATGAACAATGACTCGCACCCACTCCACGACGTGCTAGTCAAACACAGGAGTACGTTCAGTGAGAGACTGATTCCACCTAGATGCAATACGGAGAGGCACAGGAAATCATTCCTGCCTGTGACCATTGGTCTATTTAATGCCTCTCTTAAAAGAGCACCTCGGAGACGCTCAGTCTCCCTGAGACTGAGCCAGCCGATAGGTTAACTGTGCCTGGCTGAGCCACGTCTAACGTATAGGGCAAGCCGACTTAATATAGTCCAGGGTGCATTAATGATAATTGACACGGAATGTATACTTACTCGACGTATTTTCTATTTTGCTACTTAGACATTCTACTTGTTTTTTGCTTCTAGCGCATTTACTAGTTATTCTATGCTATGTTGTGTTTTTCTGCTTATTGCTTAATATTGCATTTGCATTGCATTTACTACTGTTTATTTTATGCTATGTGTGTTCTGTGAGCGAGCTACTGTAACTTGTCCCAATTTCCCCTCGGGGATCATTAAAGTCATTCTGATTCTGATTATATACAGATTTTACAGTCACTCAGTCAATTTGGACATCATTTCTGAGCTTTGGTTTCTTCCAAATCTCCTCCATCCATTGTTCCTTTTGGATCTGAAACAGTTGTTTGACTGTACTTACATTACACTGTAGAGTAGCCTATTCATAAAATCACATGTAAATCACAAAATGAAAATATTGCAGACACCTTTCTTGACCAGGGATAACTGTGTGCTCTGTCCCAATTAAAGATATTTTTGGTCACCCTATCCTCTGGCAACTGGACAACTACTGCAGACCAAGACATCAAGCTTAAGTAGAAAATTACCTATGACCAACATAAAAACTGATGGTCAACGTCAAATGGCCAGACGGTTAACTGGGTAAATCGCTTTGCTCTGCAGATCACTAAAGCTAGTCTTCAAGGGTTAGGCAATGATCGTATAGTTACAATTTACAATAGAATGTTTTCCCCCCCACCCACCAGCGGCAATATTTTATATTTTATAAGTAGCTTAAACTGTGAACAGGAACATAAATAAACAAATATACACCAAGTAAATGAAAATAAAATCGAAATGAACAACACAAAATGACATGGGGAGCTCACATACCTGTGTGCAAACAGATTACTATGAGTACAGCAACTCGACCTGGCTCTCATTCAGACACCTTTAAGGAGAAAGGGGACAGCAGCGAACCGCATGAGAAACCATATGTGCTTTGAGTCAAACCTAGCTAAGATCGTTAACTAGCTGCTAGCACATTACTTCAGAGCTGTACACAATAAAACATACGTCCACACAGTGAAATAAACTCTGTGATAATAAACAACAGCATTAACGACTTGTACAAGAAAGCTTGTGTCCCTGTCTTATGTTCCTACTGCATTTTAGCATGCTAATCGCGGGAGCATTTGGAAAACCTTACCTCTCCGTCCTCAGCAAGCCTTATAGCCGTCTGAGGAAAAGCCGACCGGAACAAAACAGGAAGTGACATCGCCAAAGTGTCAAGGGTCACATAACAAAATCACAGTTCACAAACTAAAAGTCCCCAAAATAAATAGTATAGAAACGGTGTACATATGAAAAACAACAAAACAGTGACAAAAATGAAAAAGGATTATTGGTGAAATATAAACTAATTAACACATCGGTTACATGAGCACATGTCTGTTCTAATGTACACTTGTCTGTTTGAATAAAAAAAAAAAAAAAAAAAAAAAAAGTGCATTACCGCCACCTACTGGAGTTTTGACGCTTGGCATTGGAGAACTGGAGGCTCTGATTGGAGGTAACGCAAACTTCCGCTGCTGAGGTCACGTGACTTCCTGTCAGTTACGGAGGGTGGAGGTTTGTCCTGTGTCTGCATCCAGACCCTTCTCTAGATATGTGGGCGGAGACAAAAGCAATCGATCTCAAGCTAGTTGATTAAGGGTACATTGCAGATCACTGAATAATACTCTTTTTAGCTTAACTTTTAACAGATAAATGATGAAATAAACAAATGAATTGAACGCCTTTTAGCATTTTTACCCCTGATAACAGGATATTAATTCTTACTGTTTTTAACCATTTTGACATCTTATAGTTTTTTATGACGATATGATCTTTTAAAACTTTATCACAGTATTTGAATCTTATTACAGATCATGCATTTAGGCTACTGTTTTTAAAACGTCTAACAGTCCATTAGTGTATCACTATGTATTCCTTTCAACGTGTCACAGGCGCAGTGCGGTATGCTCCGTAATAATCTGCCAGCAATCTGAGTAATAATTGGATTGCAAGCGCCGTCTTCTACAACAACTTTTTGTTGCTCGGAAGGACAAGACATCAAACCTCTCAAAGCATCTGCAGTGGAAACATGCTAACAAAAAGCTGGTTGCAGAGCCAAGCTGCAAAAGCTTGCTTTTCACCAGGTAACATCACAATCAGAGATGGACAGGCTCCTCCTCCTCCTCCTACATGGTAGAGGAAATGTTGCCAGTTTCAACAGTAGAATGAAATCGCCATTTTTCAGAAACATATTGAGCAAAATACAGATGGCAGGGAATGGACAGCCACCATCAGACAGGAAAAGTTTTGCAACCTACCTTATTACGATATAGATTTGTGCTAATATATGGGCATATATGTAAGGTTTAATGTTGTATTGTTAACTGGCAAATTACGTGACAATCAGAGGTGTAGTGCTATCTGGAGAAGTGGGGGAACGCACCTATAGCTCTATGGGGAACACCCCCCCCCCCCCCTGTCTGTTGAAACAATTCTTGTTGAACATGAACTTTTGCTTCCTCCCACAGACCACAAAAGCAGTTGTCCCACTTACCCATGCACTGCGCTCTGTAGATATCTGCAGCACTATATCAGCAAGTTGCAGGCAGCATCCAGACCACAACCATCGCTACTGCAGTCAATAACAGGAAACAGACATGAGGCCACTTCCATCTTCTCCTTCCCTAAAGCTTTTCTTACCATGATTGGACAGAAGAATTAGTCAGTGGAAACAAAAGTTATGGTTATAGTTAGTTTGTGTGTGTGTGTGTGTGTGTGTGTGTGTGTGTGTGTGTGTGTGTGTGTGTGTGTGTGTGTGTAAATGGCCTAAAATTTGGTAAATGGCAAATGGCCTGCATTTATTTTCGACTCAACCTATGAGTTTATTCCTCATGTAGTATGCTGCTGTTTTTTGTAAAAGAAAAAGAAAAAAGGGAGAGGGAGAGGGAGAAAAAAGGCACATTTGTATTCTAACAAGGGCAAAGGTTCCCTATCAAGGCTCTGAAATGTGAGTGATCCATGCCCCCCAGCAGGTTTCATACTCCCCCAAGATGTTTTGGCTGGAAAGGGGAAGCCCACAGTAGCGACTTGTTTGCCATTTTTGTTAATGATCTAGCCCTAAGATCTCTGCAGAATTTCTCATTTGGAACCCTGCATCTGGAATATACAGATACTTATAAATACTTGGGCTTTACTCTGGATGAATTTATGCCCTATGATTCTGGGATTGGAATACTATCAGACTCTGCAGGGAGAGCTGTAGGGGAAATAATAGGTAAAGTGAAATTTTGTAAAGACATTTGCTATTCCACATACTCACAGCTCTATGGAGCATGTGTTTGTCCTATTTTTTGTTACAGTATGTAGCTGGAGTATAGCCTGGGTAAACCCATCCCCCACGTGACCTGCTCTCAGACCTGTTCTCAGTCACTATGTGACTGGGAACTGAGAGAGCAGGTCACGTGGTGGCTGGGTTTACCTAGGCTAGCTGGAGTATGGGGTTGCAAGGATGCCAAAAAAGTAAATTCCATCCAGAATAGAGCCTTCCTTGGGCTGGGGTACATGCATTTGCCCCTACTCTTGCCATACAGGGTGATATGGGTTGGGAACCGGTGGAGATTAGACTAAAGGGAGAAATGATACGCCTGTGGAACCGCATCATTAATATGCCATAGAGTATCTTAACAAAAAATGTCTTCAATTGGGAAAAGGCTCACAGTCACCCCTGGATAAAGGAATTTGTTCTACTCTTAGAGAGGCAGACCTGGCATGTATTTTTCACAACATGCTTTGCTGTAACGTTAATATGTTGAAACAAAAATGTTCTCTTAATTATAGAGAGAAATGGGCAAACGACATATGGTCTAAACCTAAGCTTAGATCATATGTTCAGATGAAGCAGCGTTTAGGTCCTGAGCCCTATATGTTACTTCGTCTCTCACCAGAAACCAGAGCTCCTTACACTATGTGCTCAAATGAGAATTGGTATCCTGCCTCTTGCCATTGAAGTAGGGCGGTTCACAGCTATACCAGAAGAGAACAGGATATGCAATGTCTGCTAAAGGATGTTGAAAATTAGTTTCATTTCATGTTTTATTATGCTCTGTATGATGATTTGAGGATGTCCTTATATTTGATGAAATGCAAAATCAAAAACCTGAGCTCTTCTGGGCAGATGATGGCCAGAAGTTGGAGTGGTTGTTTGTTTAAGACTGAAGTAGCCTATTTAAGACAGCTCATTTTATTTGTAAGGCCTAGAATAGAAGGTGAGCTCAGCTCATAGGTTCAGGCTGTTGTTTCATGCTCATATGATTGCACTGTATGTATTTAGGATGTTTCTGTTGGTTTTATGTTTGATCGCTTGTTTAAATGATGAACAGTAAAAGTGTCCTGTAAGCCCATATGGGCTGGGCTTCATTGGAAGCATATCACTTAAATAAAGAAAATCAATCAATTAATCAATCATGTAGGCTGAAGGTAAGAATGATCTCTCTGTTCTGCAGCCTACCAGTCGATATGGAGGGGTTTCAGTAAAACAGCCTACCAGTCAACATGGATGGCTTTTAGTCTAGTTTAGTCTAGCTTTTAGTCTAGTTTAGTTTAACAGCCTACCAGCAGAGGTGTAGTGCTATCTAGAGAAGTGGGGGAACGCACCTATAGCTCTATGGGGAACACCCCCCCCCCCCCTGTCTGTTGAAACAATTCTTGTTGAACATGAACTTTTGCTTCCTCCCACAGACCACAAAAGCAGTTGCCCCACTTACCCATGCACTGCTCTCTGTAGATATCTGCAGCACTATATTATACACTCTCAGCAAGTTGCAGCAGCATCCAGACCACAACCATCACTACTGCAGTCAATAACATGCCATCTTCTCCTTCCCTAAAGCTTTTCTTACCATAATTGGACAGAAGAATTAGTCAGTGGAAACAAAAGTTATGGTTATAGTTACTTTGTGTGTATGTGTGTGTGCGTGTGCGTGTGTGTGCGTGTGTGTGTGTGTGTAAATGGCCTAAAATGTGGTAAATGGCAAATAGCCTGCATTTATATAGCGCTTTACGATCAGTAGGTACATTCACCCATTCATACACCATCAGGAGGAATTTGGGGCTCAGTATCTTGCCCAAGGACACTTTGACATGCAGACTGGAGGAGGCGGGAAGCGAACTACCGACCTCTTTTATCCAAAGCGATTAGTGGACAACCCGCTCTACCTCCTCCGCCAAAGCTGGGGCACAATAGTCTGCCCAGGGGGGGGAAGAAAGGAGAAGAGGGGGAAGAAGGGGGAGAAGAAAAAAAGAGAGAAAGGGAGGGGAAAAGAGATGAGAAAACACTTCTGTATTGCCAATTTTCACTCCTCTGGCTTTTTTAAAGTCTTTATATAGGTTTTGTATTTTCGTTGAGAAAGATTTTTTTTTCATGTCTGCATTGTTTTGCATTTCTTTGCTTTTATGCAGTTTTTGGTGGCCAAAACTTTTGTTGAATAATTGTTTATAATTATAAACTATATATATATATATATATATATATATATATATATATATATATATATATATATATATATATATATATATATATATATATATATATATAATGTGTGTGTAATTAATTTAAAACTAATGAATTTAAAACTAACCATAAAAATTTACATGAATTGAAACAGTATTGTTGACTTTTTAGATAGTTAATTAAGAGAAAACAATATTTGATTTCCTCAAATTGCCACAACAATAAGCAGGACGCTGTAGGGATTTGAACCCCATTCCTGGTAAAACCAGGCGTGCCAACCACCAGTGTCTTTGTGCTAAGCTGGGCTTTTTGAGGATATACTGTATGGCCGGTAAAGCAAAACCTGCATAAGCAACATTGACCAGGTAGAACACGGCACTGGAGTCAGAGAAGAGGAGAGAGAACACCATTACTTCAAATTACATTTAATTTGTGCTATATGAAGTAAATATTTCTCTATTTAAAATGGGTACTGATATAATGCTGCACTGGAGTCAGAAGAGGAGAGAGAGGAAGCCGCATACACACAACTTTCAAGTTGCCTGTCCCTCTCGTCTTGGGATGGCGGTGGAGGTCACAGAGCCGGATGAAGATGGTCTCAATCACACAGCAGCAATCTGGCCACTGGGGAAGCGGGGCAGTAGTTGTGAGTGCCTCTGCACACTCTCCACCCCTGGAGTGAACTCCTTCCTCTTTACCTGAACCTCCCCATGCCCAGCCTGGGAGGAGACAGAGAAGCTCGGCTGGACACAGTATCTTCCTCCAAGCCCTCGTCGTCTTCTTCCTCACCGTCATCCACATCCCTCTGAGTCAGGGTTCACGTTCAGCGGCTCCAGGCTGACTCAGCAGGTAGTCAACACCAAGCAGCTCTCCTATGAAAAAGGAACACAGACAGACAGACAGACAGACAGACAGAGGTGTTATTAGTTCTATTTAAAGCATTCTAGATCATGGCTGACCAATTTGGGGCCCAGGGGCCAAACTTGGACGACGCTCAGTTTGTTTTGGCCCTCCATGGTTTTGAAATGGGAAGAAAACATGGTGATACTTTCACCATATGAAACTAGAAGACCTATTTTAGACTTAGAATGTAGATTGTCTATAAAATAAACATGTAATGTAATTTCAGATAACGTCAACATTTATTTTTTAGCCCACGGCCCATCCATCCAATTACTTTTGGCGCTTAATAGGGAAGAATTTGGGCACCTCTGTTCTCGATTGTTTAATTTTAAATATGAGAGTTGTATATGTATCATGTTATGAGTGTATGTTTTGCTTTGGCCATGGGAATGATACAAATGAAGCCTTGTTGAACTTAAGTTAGAACACTGAAAACACACAAACCGAAAGTGTATGCTGCCAATATCAATTAGACATACCAGTATATTTGGCAGGTGGCTTGAAGGTTGACCCAAATGCCCAGCTGGCCAAACACCTTCAGGCTGTTGGTGTTGACACAGTGGGCCACATCTAAGGAGTAGGTGAGGGATGATGGCTTGCTGGTCACAGTGGAGTCCCTGATCGTCTATATGACTGGTTGAAGGCTCAGGACTGACTATGCCTGACTGATCCTGGACACAGACTGGAGAGAGAGAGGAGAGAGAGACACACACACACACACACACACACACACACACACACACACACACACACACACACACACACACACACACACACACAGGTAAGGTGAGAGAGACAGGTCAGGAGACAGAGCGACATGTAGTTTTAATATCATGTAGCTTTAATATGTCACTGTAAATATTAGATTTAGTGAAATAATTTGCAGAGGTGCAGTGCAGCGCACTGACATATTATCTTTGAGTTAAACTGAATATAGTCATTTAAAAAGCCCAACTGGCAACCGTGTGATGATAAGGA
Source organism: Poromitra crassiceps (assembly GCF_964638095.1). Taxonomy (NCBI): domain Eukaryota; kingdom Metazoa; phylum Chordata; class Actinopteri; order Beryciformes; family Melamphaidae; genus Poromitra; species Poromitra crassiceps. Next base: position 7,222,742 of record NC_139643.1, read on the forward strand.
TACATGTGGTTATCTGAAATAACCCAGGTTAGCTAATGATCCTCAGTCCCTGAAGCCAAGCAGCTGGAGTCACTTATTAGTCATAATGTACTACTACTACTGTCCCATTTTTGGGTGAAGTAAATATGCAAGCAAGAGTCACACATGCCACACTTGACATGTCACTGTTTTAGTGTTGATAGCACAGGGTGTTTAGCCTTTGCTGGTGGGGAGACAGGCATACATATACTTATGCAGGCATCATAGTAATGTAGGCTACTGAATGTGATAATGCATTGAGCTGTGACAATGCAGCACCACATTTATCAATAGCAATCATAATAACGTTAATGTCACGTTACCTTCGGCAGCTTGTTGACTTTGAACCGTAGTTGGGAACAACTATTAGCTAGCCTGGGTTGTTTAGCTACTGTAACTAGCCTTTAGCAGTCCGGATATCTGTGCTGGGTTGAAGGCGTTTCAGTGGCGTTTCAAACAGTGGATATTCCATGGAGTGCAGCGATCACAGCAACACTGCCTTCAGACAGTTTCACAAACTGAGCTAGCTGGACCCAAACATTAGCATATGTCACTCGTAGCTAGCTGCTAGCGATGCTAACTAGTGATGCTAACTGAAGTTGCTGGCCAACCATAGACTAAAATATAGGGACAAAGCAACACACTCACTCGACAACAAAATGATAAAACGACTGTGCGGCGGATGAAAGGATAAGGTGTAGTCTATAAGAAATAAAAACGTCCAAACTTACTTTGATCGTCAGACTGGCAGATGCAGGTTTGTTTTCCAGAGTAGAGGGGAGAGGGGGCGTGAGAGGAGAGGAGAAGCAGCAGCAGGTTGATTGGTAGAGAGGAGAGGGGGCGTGAGAGGAGAGGAGAAGCAGCAGCAGGTTGATTGGTAATGTGTCCATCTCACATTTGGAGGGAGATTGGTTTACATTGGACTGTGAGTAGGTGATTGCCTTACGTCCTTTCTCACATTGGACTTCATATCGGACTGTGAATACGCTGATTGGATGATGAGATTGGAGTTTTAGGCCTCCGTGCGGACCTCAGGTACCGCCACAGCCACCCCCTCTGTGTGTGTGTGTGTGTGTGTGTGTGTGTGTGTGTGTGTGTTCGCGCGTTGCTCCGCGGCTCTGGGGGGAGGGGATCTCTGTCCGTTCTGTGTGTGTGTCTCCGGGCTCCTCCCTCCGTCTGTGCTGCTGGGAGTTTGAGCAGCGAGTTAGAGCAGCCTCTCTCCCTGGCAGCGAGTGTGGATAGGTCTCACTGTCTCTTGGGTTTGAGAGCCCCGATTAAGCCCCGTGCGACTCTAGGCTTTATGCTGACACACAGTCCATTTCTGGAAACCCCCACCGCAGCAGCGCGAAGCGTCCCCGCCTACAGTATGAGAATGAGGCTCCTTCTTTTCTGACTGTAAAATCGCCAAGCCATTTCCGCGGGAGGCGGCTGCTTTTGGTCCACGGGTCCCGTGGCTGTGGCTTCTCTCTGTCTCTGTCGCCACTTAGTGGTCGGTAAAATAGATTACACACATTCTCTTGCTCCAATAGTTATCTCGAAGATGTAAAAGGGGTTGATTGATGTCCCACCGTCAAAAAAAAAAAATGTTTATGTAAGACGAGTTAGCTCGTCCTTGGCACTCAAGCGCTGGATTATGTAAGACGAGTTAGGTCGTCTATGGCACTTAATGTGTTAATTGCTTTATCGTCACATCACGCAATCAGATTTGCAAGAGCGGAGCAGCTGCGCACTTCCAATCAAATCAACATGAGGAAAAACAAGAAGAAAGTCCGCACACTTCAGCTCTTATGTGCATTTATTTATCACATCCAAATAGTTGTTGAATAGATGCTAAATAAATGCACATGAGCTGAAGTGCGCAGACTTTTTCCTCCTCTTTTTCATCACGCAATCACACAATGTCGTGAATTTGCAGCAGCTGAGGAAGCAGAGAAATGGACAATACGTTTTAATTTTAATTTATAGAAAATACAAGTTGACCCTCTTATGATCCTTTTTTTTGCCATCCAGGAAGCGCTGCATCCTGGCTGTTTCAGCGCAAATCACCAGCAGCAAGCTGGAGGAGGTGCGCGCACACACACACACACACACACCCACACACACACACACACACACACACACACACACAGCTGCACTGTCGAGTAGATCTCGTGAAAGCTTATCTGCACTTTCAGAATCTGGAAATAACTCAAGATGCTGTTGGACCTAAATATCTTTCGCAATGGCGAGACAGATCTCCATTCCGACAATTTTGTCGGAATGCCGGTATTTCGGAGTGCCGACATTTCGGAATGGCGAGGTGTCCCGGGTGAATCCAGCAGAAGGCAGGAGGTTCATTTACGCCAAGGACAAGACCAAACCCTCAAGAAATCTTCGTAGTAATTGTAAGCCAGAGGCAAATGAAATCCGATTTCTATACATATATGTATCTCAATGACACAGGCTGAGGAGAAACTCACCAAATGTAATAGGCTACATGCACAACTTTTTTTACTTCCTGAAATTAGTACAGCTTCTTTATTTCCTGTCCTACACTATTGGATGAACTGATTAATCAGGTGTGCCTGATCATTGTTGTGACTGCAGCACACCTGACATTAATCAGTTCATCCAATAGTGATGACAGGAAATAAAGAAGCTGTACTAATTTCAGGAAGTAGTGGAGTTGTGCATGTAGCCGATTGGCATTCGCCACACATGAGATTGGATCAGAGGAAAAACAAGTTTTGTGTGTGTGTGTTAGTGAACGACCCGAATCTATTGAACGGCTCTTTGCTATGAACGAAGGGAACCGAGTCCTACTTGAGAGCCGTTCATTTTAATGTTGTGCCTAAATTTCACTGCCTGCCGCTCCCCACCACACACACAGGCTAGACCTCCCTCCCTCCCTCTGCTAGTCCGCTGAGCAGGGTGGATAGGTGCACTTAGCGCGTAGCATATTGACGCTTTGTCCCGTCCCTTGTGCGTCGCTTGTTACTAACATGGTACCCTTGAGCGACGCATGAAACGACTTGGGCTTTCCGACTAAACTCAATGCAAACCCATGGAAGTAATCTTTGACGCTTATGGCAACTGCTCCCCCATTAGCCTAACTGCTCCCCCATTAGTCAACTGCTCCCCCATTAGGGTCTGGAGGAGCTAACCTCTCCCAGACCCTAACCCTAACCCTAACCCTATTCAGAACCCTAACCCGGGGGACCGGCTGGAGCTAACCTCTCCCAGACCCTAACCCTAAACCTAACCTCTCCCACCCCTGTAAGCTAAATTACTCAATATACTATGTCGGAATGGCGGACCTAATATCTTTCGCAATGGCGAAACATTTTTTGGAGATAAAAAGGGCCGCCTCTCCGAAAGCATATAAGTCAATGATCGGAATGCCGACACTTCGGAATGGTGAGATGACCCCTACTAAAAGTATACTGTTACTTTATTCAAAAAATATATACTACCCTACAGTATATTATTAGTAGTATACTATTATAGTACTAAAAGTACATTAGTACCTAATATACTGAAAGCTGCTTATACTAACATTGAATTTATAGTGCATTACCAGGGGTGCACATAACTTTTTTGGCCTGGATCTCAAAGGAGCACCTGGAGATGTGACTTGGTGCTCACCAAATATCGTGACCCGTCTCGCAGAATGAACTAGAACGACCGCAACGCGGACTTATGCCTCCGCCATTAGTTCATTCTGGAGTCCAAATCACCATTTGAGGCAAATTGGAAGAGATTCCGTCAAGGCGCTCCTGTGATGTTGCGTTACAGAGCTTGGAAATTGGGTGTGTGAGAGGTCACAGTGACCTTGAACTTTGACCACCAAAATGTAATCAGTTCATCCTTGAGTCCAAGTCGATGTTTGAGACAAGTTTGATTAAATTCCGTCAAGGCATTCCTGAGATATCGCGTTAACAAGCTTGAAAATGGCATTGGAGAGCTCACCTTGACCTTTGACCTTTGACCTTTGACCACCAAAATCTAATCAGATCATCCTTGAGTCTAAGTCGATGTTTGAGGCAAATTTGATGAAATTCCGTCCAGGCGTTCCTCAGATATCGCGTTAACAAACATCGTACGGACGGACGGACGGACGGACAGCCGTACGGACGGACAACCCGGATCCATAATGCCTCCGGCCTGGCTATCGCCGGCGGAGGCATAATAAAACAGGGATACATGGATAACTTATTGCGATATAAAATTTATTCATAAATAAATATGAATTAACACATTATGGTGTGTGTTAGTCTGTATAATCAGTAGTGTAGGTGAGTGGATGTGTGCAAAGTATGGTGTGTGAAGGTGTTGGATGGAAAACAAAATAAAATAAATCAAATTACTGCTCTTGTAATTAACACTGTTCTAAAACACACTGAAATCAACTGACATCCTCACATCAATCATCTCTTTAAGCATTGAATGTCTGTTCTTTAAACACTGAAATCAACTGTCATCTTTTTAAGCACTGATGAAGAATGTGACTCTCTATTCTGTTAACACTGAAACACTGAACAATAACTCAACTGACTGCCCTTTAACCACTGCAATTAAATGTTGGTTCTGTAAACACTGGAACAACTGACTGGCTCTTCTTTCAGCTCAGTTTAAAGCTACAATCTCTCCATTTATCTTTTTATTCTACAAGCTGGACATCATCATCATCACTGCTCTCTTGACTGCTGCTATCACTGTCCTCAATTTCAACCATGGCAGCTGCTGATGTAGGCCTACTCCTCTCCCTCTGGTTGAGCCTACGATCAGCTGTTTGCATCCACAAGTCAATAGCCTGCTTTGGGTCAAAGGTCTCTGTTGTCAACTTAGACAGGTGGATGTGCATCAGGGATGACAGGCGACAGTCTGACAGGCGGGATCTGTACTTGGTTTTAATAATGTTAAGGTGTGAAAATCCTCTCTCACATGCAGCACTGCTTAAAGGCAGTGTAAGCGACAACACAAGGACTTTCTTAATGTTAGAGTAATTCTCTGGATTGCCTGTCTTCACAATGTTGACCAAGTCATACACAGAGGAGGCTGCTAAACGTTTTCCTGCTTGCTTTAAACGCATCCATTCACTTAGAGTGGAGTCTCTGTCAACAGACATGCTGGCCTCATAATTCTGGAGGATGCTTTTAAGTGTTGTGTTGCCAAAACTGTGGAGGTCTTTCCTTTCCAGAGGCCAAGTTGAAGGATCAAAAATTAGAAATTGGTCACATGACTTGAGGGATTCATATCTGGTTCCAAACTCTTGAATTAAACCCCTCAGTACATTATTCTTGTCCCTGTCAGCATCAGCATTTGCAACACTTTGTTTCCTGTACTTCCCATCATCACTGTCAAGCAGAAGTGTCAGCTGGCCAACAGCTACCATGAGCTCATCTTTGCATTCACCGATACTCAGCTGATCTCGCTGGAACTTGAGAGAGAGCCCCTGTAATATCTTCCCAGTATCAAGCATGTTGGCTAGGAAACAGTGAAAACGCTCTGTGCAGACATGCTTTAGGTCACTGTCATCACTTTTAGCCAGTTGTATTTTAATGGCAGGTAATAGCCTCCATATTTTTAACAGAGTCTCATGTCTCCAAGCAGACCATCTAATGTTGTGAAACTTTCCCAGTTTTACAAAGTCAATGCCAGTCTCATCACAGTGTTTCTTTAGTTGTGCTGTGTTAGCGGCACCCCTCTTTTGCAAATAAAAGCGTAGCAAACTGACAACGGAGCGATTAAAAGACTCACAGTATGGCACCATGCGATCAGCTGATTTGGCGCAGTTCTCCAGGGTGTGGGCTGTACACGATTCAAGATTCAAGATTCAAGATTTTTATTGTCACTCCATGGTACAAGTATCACGTGTGAAATTCTTGTGCTGTGGACTCCGTTTACGACATAGTACAAATAGGAAACAAGCAATAGGCAATAAGAAATAGGCATCAATAAGCAATACTAAGCAGCAATAGGCAATGCGGCAGAATAGCGATAAGACAAGTCAGTGGCATATTCATTGCACATAGGTGCACGTCATGTGCATACGTTAGACGTGTTCGGACATTTTAATTCGACGTATTTGACATACATTACAGTGCAAGTAGCATGTACCTTATTAAACATACAATTAAACATTAGGCATTGTGCATACGTTAGACGTGTTCAGACATTTTAAATTCGACGTAATTGACATACAGGTGCAAATAGCATGTACCTTGTTAGACATACAATTAAACATTAGGCATACATAATGGTAGCAGCTGCAGTACGGTACGGTACGGTACGACTACTACACTATTTGTGTATGTTAAGGAGTCTCGTAGCCTGCGGGAAGAAACTGTTCCTCAAGCGATTTGTGCGTGCTTTTGGAACCCTGTATCTCCTCCCTGAGGGTAGCAGGGAGAACAGGCTGTTGTGGGGATGGTTTGTGTCTTTGATGATCTTCAGGGACCTCCTGAGGCACCGCTGGTTATACAGTTCGTGCAGTTCTGGCAACTCGTCTCCTGTTACGTGCTGGGCCGCGCGCCTCACCCTCCGTAGCGCCCTGCGGTCCATGGTGGTACAGTTCCCGTACCAGGCGGTGAAGCAGCCAGTCAGCAGGCTTTCAATGGTGCCTCTGTAGAAGTCCCTGAGGATTTCTTTCCTTAGCCCAAACTTCTTCAGGCGCCTGAGTCCGTGTATTCGCTGTTGGGCCTTTTTGACAACAGTGGCGGTGTGGCCGGCCCAGGTCAGGTCCTGGTGGATGTTGACTCCCAGGTACTTGAAGCTGTCCACCCTTTCCACCACTGTGCCGTTGATGGTGATCACAGAATATGAACCAGGGAATCCCCGACGTCCACTATCCGGCGTAGTTTAGGGATGACGCCGTTGTATACTCCCACGTTGACAGCTGCTCCGTCTGTACACACCGAGACCAACTTTGTCTTCCACTCATCCGCTAATCCACATGCATTAAATAGTTGCACAAGTCCGTCAACAATGTCCTGTGCTGATCGTGCTGCCCCCAGATTAATTAATCCAACGAAATTCGAGCTAAACTCTCCGTCGCTTGACACAGACACAATGTACACGATTTCCTGCTCAGTTTTGTTGATGTCTTCTGATCCGTCAAAGAGCAGACCCCAGAATTCTGCTGCTTTTAACTTTTCAAACAGTTCCGTGCTGATTGTCTGTGCAATAGTCTGCACGATGCGGGATCCCCCTTCTCTTGAATGATACGCAGTCCCGACATTAACTCCAAGCCTCTTGAACAGAGGAATGTCCTCTTCATACGAGCGCATCGGCCGTGCGTGTTTAGCTTTATGAAAGGCCAACAGAAATATATTACTGAGTGCCTGACGCTGTTCTTCGTTAATTTTGTCTTGCCACCTGTCTAGTGGGCGACTCCGATCCTGTCTGCTGCTGTTTTCAATTGCTTTAATTATGTTCACGTGCTCTTTGCTTTTCTCATGTTTTTGGAAAGGTGGGTGACTGAAATTATTTGTCCCAGTATAAAACGCGCTGTTTTTATCTGCCAGATTAGGATGCTCACGGCATAATTTGCACCACATGTCGGTGCGTTCATCATTGGATTGAAGCCAGCCCACCTGCTGCAGCCACTTTTCAGAAAAACCACGTTTTCTTTGCGAGTCAGGTGGTGGTTCAGTGTGTTGTCTCTTTGGTGGTGGTGGTCCTGGAACACCAAAATAGTTACTCAGCGTCGCTTGCTTATTGGACATTTTAACGAGTGCCTGCAGATAGTGTCACGATTTTCCAAGTGCCGCTCGCTGCAGAGCCGAGATCCAGGGGCGGGGCTGAAGCGCTAGGTCCAGGGGTGGGATTTTCAGGAAGAAATTTCCTCTCTCAGCGGCCCCAGCAGTTGGTGCGCAAAAGCGTTTCCCTGGGTTCATCTGGCCGCGCATCATTCAATTTCGGTGCGCATGCGCACTGGCGCACCAGTTATGTGCACCCCTGTGCATTACCAATATATTCCAAAAACAAATTTACTTAAAATATACTGTCAGTGAATTTAGCAATGTCACTATAGTAGTAATATGATTTTTAAACAATTTTAACATCTACACAAAGTAGGCAACATAGAATTCAATCAACAAACCACTTATTTACCCATTCAATGCAGCTATTAAACATAAACTGAATGGGAATAATAGTCTGACTGCAGCATTGGTTAACACGTTCACTGCCGTGGACGAGATATCTCGTCAAGCAGAAACCAACGGTTGACTGCCGTGGACGAGATATCTCATCCAAATTTTTATTTATTTATTTTTGACGGTGGGACGTGGATCTAACCCTTTTACATCTCCTATAAAAATATTGGAGGTATTGAATGTGTATAATCTATTTTACCGACCCACTAAGTGGCGACAGTGCTCTCCAGACGAGAGAAAGCCAAGAAAAAACAGCCGCTTGAGGAAGCCATTCTCATGAAAATGGATTGGCGAAAACGCTTTCGCTTTCGCGCTCGGAGCTGGCGGTGGGGGATTGCAAATTTGCATAATAGATTATGGGTGCAACACACTTTGAAACACTAGCAGAAAGAATCGCATGCAGCTTCATCAAAGCTCACAACCGAAAACCCAGAAACGAACGAGCCCGATTTTACAGTCTAATCCAGACTGCGCCAGCAGCAGCAGCACAGACATGCAGGCAGCAGAAACTTGCTTGTGAGACAAACACTGCAAAGCCACCAGAGACACACCTATGGAGGGAGGAGTTTGAAGGAGAGGGGGGTGGGGGTGCTTATGGAGGAACTATATGTTCAGAACAATATTGTTTAGATGTCTGATGGCTCACTGATGCCAAAAATAAATCGTTAAAGTGACTGTTCTGCCTGTTCTACCGAATCACGCACGCACGCACACACACACACACACACACACACACACACACACACACACACACACACACACACACACACACACACAATACAGTATACACGCTTGCCCAAGGGCACCCATAATCACAGGCACGTGAGGTGGTTCTAAAAATCAATTTATCTCAAAACTCTCAAAAAATCTCTGAAACCATGCTGTATTCAACTGCTAATGCATACATAACTACTAACTCTACAAACTAACTCTTTTAGACAGAGAAGGCACACATTCTATTAGTTCTTTTGAGATATTTTGTGTCCACAAAATCCTAGCAGAAAATAATCCTCGGCTCTTGAAAGATGAGCCAGAATCCTCAAAAAAACCCTTTGGCAGAAGCTACCTACAGTAAAAAAAAAACGGTTGGCAGTGAATGTGTTAATGACAACATATGTTTTGTGCGGTTGAGTTTTGCAGGAACTTATGTACACCTTCTCTCTTTGACCATGTGGGTAATTTATTTTCACATTAAACAATGGAAATATAAAGTCCTGAGCCAACAATGTCAAAGGAATGCTCCTGAGCATTTATTACAACAAAAGGAAGTCCTGAGCAGCTAAAACACTGAGAAGTCCTGAGCACTTTTCGAAACATAAAATTAAGTCCTGAGCACTTTTCGAAACATAAAATTAAGAGCACTTTTTACAACAATGTAAAAGAAACTCCTGAACACTTATTTAAACAATGAGAAGTCCTGAGCAGCTTTTCAAAACAACAAAACTCACAAAAGTGCAAAAAGGGGGATTAGACACAATCAACTACAGTGCTTGACAACTGAGACAAGACGTGTGTTTCCCCAGGAACCAACTAAACAAAGCTTTTTTTCTCATTAACAAATGTGCAAAAATGTAAGTAGAGACACACTCTACTAAAGTGCCTACAGAGCTCAAACACAGACTATGAACAAGGAAATGCATGAGGTTTTACTGCTTTGGAGTTTTGGACTTGCTGTAGTGGTCCTCATTGTTACACTTCCTTCGGATGGCAGCTCGAATCTCTGACACACTTGCCATAGAGAATAGCCCCCTCACAGTTTCTGCAAGAAATAAAATGAATGAGTAAGCAACAACCTTGTAGGCTTAAGTCAGTGACCATCTGATAGGGCTTTCACACCGGCAGGGCTCCGTGCCGGTTCCAGTTTCTTGCAAACTAGAATAGACTATAGAGAAATAAATGGAATCAAAATGTTTATTTAGGAAACAATTATTTTATAGCATCCTTTTTTTAATAGTGGCCATTAAATATTCGATATGCCCGGAATTCTGGAACGTTACCGGCTGCATTGGCCATCTGGAAAAATGGCTAGCGGAATCCCTGGTACAGTGTTACACATAGATGCATAAAACATACCCTCTTGCGTTGGATGGGGTTCTGTCTATCTTCTTCATCTTGCGGTACTGGTCTTTCTGCAGTGCAGACCTAAGGAAATATGGATATGGACATTTCTGCTTTCATTTGAAAGCAGACAGTATAGAGGTGAAAGGAAATAATGGGACAGAGGAGAAATTACATGATGCAACAGAGATCCCCACGAAATGGGGATGTTGGGATCAGTGTTTCCTCTTCAGGGTTCATACACATTTTGACCAATGGATTTCCATGACTTTAAATCAAATTTCTATGACAAAACATTTGGTAAAGTCTCTGTGTATACAAAAGTCAGTGAGTAAACATATTGTAGCGACGGGCTGCGCTCTCAAAGTGGGACTGATGGGGGCAGTGTAGCAACGGCTGCACTCTAAAAGTGGGACTTCCTGTTTGTCTTGTAGTGGTGGGTTTGCTCTGCTGTTGTTGAGTGAAAAAGCCGGCTGTAAAGCGCCGAGTTGTTGTTGTGCTTTAGTTAAATAAAGAGCGGTAAAAGAGAGAAGCCTCTAGCGTGTTGTGTTCCAACGCTACATTGGTGTCAGAAGTGGGATACACCGCAAAAAGAAAATAAAACCCACGTCAGCATGGCTTCTCCAGGAAATAATTACGAGGAAAATCTACGAGATGTTGAAGAGCAATTGCAGCGACTGGAAACAAGAATCACCCAGCAATCTAGCCGCAAGCGGGGGAAGAAAAACGAAGACAGTAAGTACGATCCCAGCGCTCCCCGGAGGCGCTCGTTAGCCGCGGAAGCTAGCAGAGCCGGCGGCTTTTACATTACGTTACATTACATTACGTCATTTGGCAGATGCTTTTATCCAAAGCGACTTACAATAACACATTTTTGTCAGCAATAGAGCAATCAACTATGGAGCACAGTCTATGACAACTACAACTTCTGAAGGAACAGTGGTACAAGTTTAGGTTAGTGGTACAAGTTTAGGTTAGTATTTTTTTTTTTTTAATAAAGAAAGAGAGAGAACCAAGTTAGATCAAGAAGGGCCCAGATGGAGCCTGAAAAGGTGTGTCTTTAGTCTTTTCCGAAAGATCGGCAGTGATTCAGCCGTCCTGACCGAAGGTGGAAGCTCGTTCCACCATTGAGGTGCCAGGGACGAGAAGAGTCGAGATCGGGATGAGCGACTTTTGAGCCCCCGTAGCGAAGGAGGGGCGAGGCGACCTGCACTGGTGGAGGAGCGAAGGGAGCGCTGAGAGGTTTGGAACCTGACCATAGATTGCAGGTACAGGGGAGCTGACTGGTGTACTGCCCTGTAGGCCAGTACCAGTGTCTTGAATTTGATGCGGGCCGAGATGGGAAGCCAGTGGAGCTCCTGGAAGAGGGGAGTGACGTGAGAGAATGTGGGTTGGTTGAATACCAGACGGGCTGCAGCGTTCTGAATGAGCTGAAGCGGTCGGATGTCGGTGGCAGGTAGGCCGGCCAGGAGCACGTTGCAGTAGTCCAGGCGGGGGGAGACAAGAGACTGGACCAGGACTTGAGTCGCTTCTCTTGTGAGAAAGGGACGGATTTTGCGGATGTTGTAGAGAGAGAACCTACAGGAGCGTGCTGTAGCAGCTATGTTGGCTGAGCAAGACAGCTGGTTGTCAAGGATCACCCCAAGGTTCTTAGCTGTTTGGGAGGGAAGTACAGTGGTGTTGTCAATGGAGATGGAGAGATCTGCGAGAGGGCAGTCTTTTCCTGGGAGGAAGAGTAGCTCTGTCTTACCAAGGTTGAGCTTGAGGTGGTGGGCAGACATCCAGTCGCCAATGTCTTTGAGGCATGCAGAGATGCGAGCCTCGATTTGAGTGTCGGAGGGGGGGAAGGAAAGGAAAAGCTGGGTGTCATCGGCAGTCTGAGAGAAATGATCAAATCAATTAAAAAAAATGTGATGTATGATGTAATGACATGGGAAACAAGAATGGATCACTTATCTTCCTCAAATAAGACATTACAATTTATATTTAAATAAATCATATTCTTAAATCTTGATATTAAATGAGAAGGTGTGCCTTACCTTGATTATTGGCACAACAGTGTTGCGGCAGGACGTAGGCACTTGTCCCGAAGTCCGTACGCTTCACTGAAGTGCCAATAATGGGGTAAAGCACACCCTAGGCCTAGGGCAGGGGTAGTCAATTAAAATTCAAAGAGGTCCAGTTAGAGAAAATTTAATTAATCAAGTACGGGAACATCGTAATGTAGCTTGCGTTATGATTCAGTGCCATTGAACTTAGCGGCTACTTCAATGAATGAAGTAGCCTAATAGTACAATGTCTGTATGTAGTCAACGACTGACTGTTAAATCAAAATAAACATCAGCAATGTTTATTTACAGTTTTCATATTTAACTGAATTATAAATAACTAGCCTACTATAATAATGAATACATGTTCTTTTTTCATTTCATGTAAAGTAATGGCTGCACTGTGTACAGCGGAAGCGCTGTTTACAGGCAAACAAGGAAGTAACTCGGTGTGGGGATCTACTCCGAAAATGACGTTTCACATAACTATGGATTAATATCTCATCTCGTGGTGAGCACATGTATTTTGGTGCTGTTGGATGTGTTTTTGCCGATTTTGAACGGCTGGACCATTAGCCTCCATTATATGGCGATATTAACTAACTTGACGACTGTAGCTCACTGTACTGCGCGGAGACTGACGGTAAAGGCAGTGTGTATCTTGGTTATGTATAGGGGTTATGGAAAATTAGTGAGACTCCCGAAAAGGTGGCATATGCCTTTAACTATATAATTAGACAATATCAAATACAGCCATATAAATTTGTAAAAGATACCCGTTTGTGCAAGTGTAGTTGTTCAGTGTAGTCACTGCCACTATCGGTGTCTGATGCTGCCTCAGCTGGAAGCTCTTTAGGTATTTCTGCACCTGTAGTTCTGGCCTGAACAAATTTGAACAATATTGGTGTTATAGTTCTTGCTTTCGACAATAATTGGGAAAAAATGTGCCATGAATTGTGTACTATAAAATTTGATTATTCGTCTTTAGTTGGACTTTAAAAACAGTTACAACAACAAAAAGTTTTCAATTCCAAATGTTGTAATATTCAGTTCTTTGTAGTTGATAATCTCCTGCCAGTTGTGGGATATGTATTTTGGAAAGAAGTGAAACAAACACTTTGTGCAACAGCTTTAGGTTGAAGACTTACGGTTTTGTAACCAGCATAGCCCTCAAACAAGTCTATCTGTGTGTCGTCATCATCGACCAGTGCAGAAAAACATTGAGGTCGATTCTGGAGGTCGTCCTTCAGTTGTTTTACGACGGCATCTCTTGCAGCATCTTTCACAGCTGATGAGGATGGCTACATACATTTTTTATTTTTAGTAAAGGCAGGAGTGAAGGAAAATGTCCCAATCACACATTTCTAACAGGGTTGTCTAATTTTTCTACAATCCAATATTTAAGCAATGAGAATAATGTAAAGAATGCTCCAATCCCAATCTATACACACTGTGGGAGTTGTCAATCACACCAACCTTACGTAGTGTAGTGCCTTCTGGATAAATCATAAAGGTAAGTATGAAATATGTAAAAAAAAATCTATATATTTTTTATTTTAAATTCAAGGTATAAGATTGATATATTTTTGTTTTTAGATGACAGCCTCTTTCGACATTTTTCTCTGACATTTTTGATCGCTCAGGCTCACACTAAGGATCTTTATTTTCACTATAATTCCATCCATAAGTAACACAATGACCGAATGTAGGACTACTTTGGAAATGGGTTTCATACACTTTCTGTACTAAAACATCTAAAAACAAAAATCTTATCAAATGGGTGTTCGTGGTCTAATTTGTGTCGGTTTAGGGGTCCTTGACTGACATGAAAAAGTTTTAGAACCACGCAATTAAGGGGGAACAACCAGTTAAATTTTGCACATGAAGACCAACTGACTAAAACCACTTCGACATTAAATAAGTAATCTGCATTATTGAAACTTTTTTCTAGCGTTTCATGCAGCTACAAACCTCTGGGCTTCCTTGAGGTTGGGAGGCAGTCACCTTCGGCTTTTTCTTCATGTCCGATCTTTTCCACTCCACCCAAATGTTTTGTTGTTTTTCAAACAGCTTTTTCTTGTCGACCATCTCTTTGAAATTATCTGGGGGGAAAAAACACACATACAAATGTTGGTCTCGACCTAGTTTCAAGATGAAGACCAGACACGCTACCTCACATCACAATAGGCTTCAGCTCCCAGCCTAAGTCAAAAGTAATCCTAGTGTGACGTCAAGCTTAATCCTAGTGTGACGTCCGCTGTGACGTGTGACTCATCACCCCATCCTCAACAGCCAATCAGCCCCTCAACTTGCCAATATGACGTCGGTAATGACGTCAATGCCGAGGCTATGACGTGGCAGTACTTATAGCCATGCTCAGCGCGTCATCATCCTCTTTCCCTGATCCTTCTCCTCCATGGTCACTGTACCTGGGCTGATCGCATCCCATCCTCTGAAGCTGTGTTTCGCCCCACCCACCTCCAATGTCTTGACTCCTGAAGAATCCCCTAGGGGGGAGGGGGGGGGGGGGAGTGGGTTCTCTATCCTAGCCCGAGCAGATGCCCTCCTCTCTCACCACAAGAAGAGAGGCATCTTACCACGGAGTCATTACGCCAAAGAACTAGTTGCCATGCTGCCATGCCATATAATTAGTTGCCATGCCATAGATCTAATCGCCATGCCATTCGTGATTAAAGCTCGCTTGTTGAATTCTACCCTCTGGTCTCTCATGATTGAAACACACTTATAATAATACCAACACATATTGCATGAAACAAGACAGTCTACCTTATCTGCCAGAGCAAATAAAACATGAGCTTGCAGATTCATCAGGTAGGCTAATGTGTCAGTAGATGTAGAGAGAGAGGTGAGGGGCGTTCCTGTTATTGGAAAACATACTCTTGGAGTTGTGCAGCTACTTTTTCTGATTATTTTCACACAGACATGCTCACAGACTCCAATCCAGCAGGTGTGCGGTTTCCATGGACCTCACACTAGCTGACATGAACACCCCCCACACACACAATCAATACTGAATAACTTGAAGCTAGAGATAAATACCTTCCTAAACAACAAATTATGGCAACTCTGAGTGTAGTTGAAGGCATACAAACCACAGAATGGCAACTGAAACCCACGCTGCAATTGGAAGTTCACTGCCCCTCTGAACTTGCAAATGTATCACATAGCCGCCCTAAACCATCACCTCACATCAAGTTCACTAACATTATTCAACTTGCTACCTTAGTTTAGACAGTGACGTTACACATGGCCTAGTAGTATCATTTGTTTGTGAACATCGTGATACTTGATTTGGGATGACATGTCTGTATTGTGTATGGTACATTTATATGCCTCTTATAATGTTTAAGGTTTATATTTTTCCACATCTGATTGCGAGCAACTGTTGCATGACTCAATTTCCCCTGGAGGGCCAATAGTTATTCTGATAGCTAGCTTGTCCAAACAAAGTCAACATCACAGAAAAGCCAAAAAAGAATGGGAGTTCTTACACGTGGTGCTGCTAACCTAGCTTAATGTTACACAAGGCCTGTAGTTACCGTATCATTTGTTCATGAAAGTTGCAA
The DNA here is from genome assembly GCF_964638095.1 of Poromitra crassiceps. Lineage (NCBI taxonomy): Eukaryota > Metazoa > Chordata > Actinopteri > Beryciformes > Melamphaidae > Poromitra > Poromitra crassiceps. The sequence goes on from NC_139643.1 coordinate 7,238,591, forward strand.
TATTGATTTGGGATGGTGCGGCTGGATAGCTAGCTAGTCAGTTCTTACACGTGGTGCTAGATTAAAGGAGAATTTTGTTTTTTTTCAACCTGGACGCTATTTTCCACACTGTATGTAAGTAAGTAATGCTTTATTTATATAGCACCTTTCAAATCCAGAGATCACAAAGTGCTTTACAATAAAAACAGGCAGCAGGATCAAATAAAATACAATAAACAAATAGGCAAATAAACACAATGCAAGAAACAGCATCAACAAGCACAAATTAAAATAAAGTAATAAGAAGGCATGAGGCGCACCGGCCATAAAGTGCAGACAATCCAGCAATCGAAGGTACAGCAAATAAGTGGGATAAGATTTGAGATTTAATAAAATGTCTGTGTAAATAAGTGGGTTTTAAGAAGTGTTTTAAAAGTGGACACTGAATCAGCCAGTCTCACAGAGAGAGGGAGGCCATTCCACAAAGTAGGCGCCAGAACAGAGAACGCCCGCTCACCTCTTGTTCTGAGTGTGTCTAAGGGACTCATCGTGACATATTTTTTTCAAATTGGTCGAGTACTCACCGAGATAGCCTTGTTTACAGCTCGAGCAATGTGCTCAAACAACTATCAGTGTAACTACACAGGGCAATCCCGCACTGCATCGTCAATACACGTTCGCTAATAAAACTGCTTGTTTTGCCGCTGGGAGACTCTAATCAGCACTTGTGATCGCCCGAAATCCTACGATGGGAGGGACATCTCTACACCTGCAGATGAGAGATTTCATCTCATTCTGCTCTCGGACCTAGCTACAATATGCGGAGACGTTTAGAGCTGCTTCGGGACAGGATTAACAACAACATTGATCGGTTTTCACAAGGCAGCAGCATGGATGGATCTGATCAACCGCCGGCTGACGCTGCCCTTGTGTCAAGGTAGGCTATAGTCATTTAGAATATTAAATGCTAAATGGTCGACATGGAAATGCCTTGACTAAAGCTATCTCCTCGACTTGTGCGAGCAACAGCAATGAAAGACTTACTAAATAATTGTACAATATATTAACTGGATGCTGTTACAGTAATTTCGCGTGGGGTAGTTTGGTCCGAATGAAATGTCGGACTAGCGGGTAGTCCCCGCAAGTGTAGTGCTAACCGAAATGGTCGGAATAATGAGACTTGCTTGTTAACCGTCACCTCCATTGTATTTTCTGAAGTTGACTCGGGTTAAAGTGGGTGGTTAAATGAGTGTTATAGTCGCTAGCCGTAATGGTCGGACTGAGACTTGCTTGTTAACCGTCGCCTGCATTGTATTTTCTGAAGTTGACCCAGCTTAAAGTGTGTGGTTAAATTAGTGTTAGTCGCTGTGGTGTCCATCAAAACACATGATAAGGTGTTTTTTTCTCTTATTTTAGTGGTTATAAAGTGGTTCGCAATTAGTTTTCAGTGTGTGTGTGTGTGTGTGTGGGGGGGGGGTGACGGTGACAATCAGTCTGGAACGTTTGCGCCGTGGCCACCTGGCAAAGAGATGGAACTACACCTCAGTCAGCTAATGGTGGACGCAGCACATGCATGCCATCGGCCCAGAGAACTGCACACTCATTTAGAGGGACACACGGCAGAAACAGTTGTACAGTCCTCTAAACTGGACATGCAAATCAATATTATCGAAATAAAATGTAGGCTACTTACAGTTTTAAGCACGCACATTATCCTCAAAAGCTCTGCTCTTAATCCCAATGGCTCCCCTAGTCCCCTCCAAACATCGACTAAACTAACTAGCTCAGCCTATGTCCTTTATAGGTTTTTAACCTGCAAGCTGATTGGTTGTTTTCTGCGTCAATCTGTTTTCCTTTGCTCACAATTTACAAATTCAGACATCTGATAGGTGATTAGCTGAGGTGATTCTATGCATGACATCACTTGATTTTCATAAATTTGTGCATCAATTATAGATGTATTTTCACATAGAAGATTTCAGATAGTAATACATACAGGCCTAGGGTTAGATATATATATATAATGTGGATATATAACCCAGGCCCTATGGTGCATACTGACAAAGAATAGACCCTTTTCACAGCCACCATTTTGTGTCTAAAAGGCAGGAAGTTTCACAGGTGCACCACAACCTTAATTAGGGTGTCCAACTTCCAGCCTATTTAGGTGTTCCAGTGCTGGGGCCCTAATTAGTGAGTTGGTTGCACCTGCGTTTCCCCTGCCTTTTAGACACAAAATGGCAGCTGTGAAAAGGGCTAATTATCACTTTCCATAGGTTCAACCTTTTCAGAAGGACAGAAGGACAAGGCCCCAGGTGTCGCCGGACTGTTGCAGCCAGGAGGAGGCTGGTCACCCTAAAGGTGTCCCTCCTCAACCATGGGAGAGATGATTGTAGGTCTTGCCGAGGTAATTAGCCACATTTCGGATACAATACATTACCACAACTTGGTTGGTGATTGATTTATTTTCATCTGAGAACATTCAATTTTCAAAAAAGTGTATCTATACATATGTATTATTAATAATGTCTTTATGTTTTGTCAGACATTTCAGCCAGTTGCCAAGTGCGGGTCCCACTGGACCTCCAACCAGCTGAGCTGGTCCAGGCCCTCAGGGAAGCTGTCCCTGACATACCGGACCAATTCGACTTGTGCCGGCCAATGCAGATCTTTTGTTCTGGTCACTCCGAGGGCGCTGCGTGCAGCCTTGGGTCGGTCCAACCTCTACATTTACAAACATTTACATAAGATATACACCAGGACAAATCAAATGAATCTAACATTGACCAATGTATGTATATGAAAGGACAGCTCAGACTCATATGAAATAGGTTTGAGACCATTGTGCACTAATTGACAGTCTGTAGTGTCTTCAAGAAAAATCTCCTGTTACAGGAAGATGACTCATTTGCTGAGGTCAACCGGCCTGAAACACCACCAAGCCCATTCCAGGTAGATATAAAGGGGGAAGGGGGGAGTACTTGTGCGTTGTGAAATATAAGTCCAGCCAGTTCATTTGACATTAAGCTCTTTCTAAACTGTTACCTTTTCTATAATGTACAGTATATGAAAATATAGCTCTGAGTCATATGCGGTTGAATCATGTGGCAGAGATGACCAATTGTGCATTACCAGCACAGTTCTGTATATGACCTGGACTATTTTAACACTAACTCCTTCATTGAAGTTGCCTTGCTTCTAGTTGGATGATAAGTTTTAATCTCCTACACATTGTCAATAACACATTGTCTTTATATTGAATATCACCTGGTCACATTGAAGTACACTTGCATTGCTGATTTACAAGATGAATAACTTTCCTATCCTCAGGCCCAGAGAGACACTGAGGCCAGAGAGGGGCAGAGGAGACAAATTGAGGTATTTTCCAATCTGCACTACAATCTATGTATTGGAAACAGTGATTAACACATTGAGTGCCACAGCGCTTCAGTAAAATTGTCTGGAGCCTGTGCCAGGTTCACTTCCATTCAGTTGAAAACAGCTATAGAATTTTTTCTATTAGGGGTATATTGACAGGACTGGACTCAAATGAAACATTGGACACTCCTGCTTCTCTCAAAGAAGAAATTTTGTTTCTAGACAGTTCCATTATGAAATGACAGCCTCTGCAGGAAGAGCACTTTCAAGGGTTTTCTGCTGTTTTTTTTTACTTTCCGAGATAAACACACTTTTATGTAAACAAAGGTCACAGAATGAATTCTGCTTCAAGTGTGATAAAATGCTATACCTAAATGAAAGGTTGGGATGTCTACTTTACCTTGGGGGAAAAAGTATGTAAAAAGAATGTTTCATTGATTTTTTACAAATATTTGAACACCGCTTAGTCCAACTTAAAGACGCTGCTTTTTATGGCATCAAGGTGTATGTTGCAGGCCATCTCTCCATAAAGAAACATGATATCAACTTTTTTTTTTGTGATGATGAAAGTACACTTCCTAAGCTTTCATTTGGTGTGTAACAATCAAATATTCCACCACAACATTTCATGCAGTGTATTCTTTTCTTCAAAAAAACCTTCAAAGTAGTTTCCAAATAAAACACATTTTTATGCATAGTATTTTCATAATAGCCCACAGAATGAATTCTGCTTGATAAAATGCTATTCCTAAATGAAAGGTTGGAATGTCTACTTTACCTTGGGGGAAAAAGTATGTAAAAAGAATGTTTCATTTATTTTTTACAAATATTTGAACACCGCTTAGTCCAACTTCAAGACGCTGCTTTTTATGGCATCAAGGTGTATGTTGCAGGCCATCTCTCCATAAAGAAACATGATATCAACTTTTTTTTTTTTGATGATGAAAGTACACTTCCTAAGCTTTCATTTGGTGTGTAACAATCAAATATTCCACCACAACATTTCATGCAGTGTATTCTTTTCTTCAAAAAAACCTTCAAAGTAGTTTCCAAATAAAACACATTTTTATGCATAGTATTTTCATAATAGCCCACAGAATAAATTCTGCTTAGAGTTTAACAAAATGCAATACCTCAAACGAAAGGTTGGAAACTCAACTCAAGTCAATAACAACAAGTATGTGAAAAGAATCTTCCATTTATTTTCTACAAATATTTGATTCCAGCTTTTTTTTTTTTTTTTTTTTCAAAAGAACCAACACATTTTATGAAAAAAAGGCATACACATGACTGATGCTATTACTGTGTTACAACTGCTACTATTCTTGTTACAGTAATGACACTGCTATTGGACGGCTTGACAACAGTCAGACAGCAGGCAGTTTGTGTTTGGAGGTAACGTTACTGTAGTCTTGAAGGACTGAATCCTGCTACAGCTTTCTCTCCAGTGTCTCTACTTTTCAACTGTCAAAGCAAATAAACATACTAAAGCTTGATGGACTGCCCACACACTCGTTGACACTAACTAAACTAAACTAAACACTGCATCACTGGCTGAAGCGGGGGTGGGGGGGTGGGGGGGGGGGGTCGGGGAAAGTATCACTGTGAGTGATACTCAAAGTAGCACGGGTAGAGGCAGAGAGGTACGTGGTCACAGCCAGGGCAAACGTACTTGGTCTCTTTTCGGAGTCCCTTGGCTGCGCAGTGCGCACATTTTCGATAGATTGTTTTTGTTTTGGTGGCTGGGTCTGCCACTGGCAGTGGCACATGCCCCGCGAAGTCCACATCCAGCCTCGCTGAAGCGGACCTTTTGCGTGGGTGGACTGGTGTTCTTCCTGGAAGAGGAGGTTGGGGAGGGGCCGGAGGAGGAGGGGGATCTGCGGTCCAGGATTTGAGCACAGACAGGATGAAGTCTTTCAGGGTTCTGCAGCTGGTCGTTGGGTTGCGTGCCCTGTACACAATGAACGCATTGCTCATTGCGATCTGCATCAGGTACATGACAAACTTAGAGCTCCATTTTGAAGTCTTCCTGATGAAGGGGTAATAGGAGATCTTCTGGTCCAGGCGATCCACACCACTCATGTACTGGTTGTACTCCACCACGCATGCTGGCTTCCTCTGGGGGACTCTCTCACTGTTTCCTTTTTGTCTCACCGCCACAGTTGTCATCTCATCCTGGTGGAACGTCGAAATCATCCGGACGATGCGTTTGTCTCGCCATGCCAGGACCATCACTGTGTCATTGTGACGAGCGCGGTGTTCACCTACTGCCAGGTCAGACGTGGTTACCTCGCGGATGGACGGCGGTTCTCCCCTGTTGACACGGAGTGTGCCAGCTGAGTGGATCTGGAGGCCGAGGAGAAGACGACACATTGACTCGCTGTTGTAGAAGTTGTCCATCCACAAGCGATATCCAAAACCCTCAAGGCCGGCAATCAGAAAGCGCACGGTGTCCTGCAGGGTACTGTGAGTTCCACAGTATGGCTTCATGGCGTAGCAGTAACCATTGGCTGAATCACACAGAATGTAGCTCTTGATTCCGTACTTGGTGGGTTTGGCAGGATTGTATACACGGAAACGTAAACGTCCTCGAAAGTGCAGCATCCCTTCATCCACCGAGATGTTTTGTGACGGCTGGTACAGCTCCTTGAATTTGGAGAGGAGCAGATCAAGGACAAGACGAACCTTGTGGAGCCGGTCGCTGCCATCGACCTCCCGATTGTCGCTGAAGTGGAGAAACCGCCAAATGAGCTGGAACCTGTTGCGTGGCATTGTGCTCCCGAAGTATGGTGTTTCAAGCGCCAGATCAACAGACCAATACTCGGCCCAACTCGGCTTCTTGACGATGCCAGTAAGGAAAAGCAATCCCAGAAACCGCTTCAGCTCCACCAGGGTCAGCGGTTGCCAGGCGTTTACCCTGGAGTATGGCAGACGCAGCTCCTCTATGACAGCAATACACTGTTCCGCGTACTTGTTGGTCTGATCAACAATCAGCAACATGAGCTCGTCACAGAGGAACAGTTCCACAAAGTCGACAGGCTTGTCGGACTGCAGTGATGCTGCCGCACTGGGACCTGGCACTGCGGTGAATGGCAGCGTTTTGGGGCTCCAGTCAGCCATATCCCGCCAGCTCGGAGGATCCAGGGAGGGACGAGACTTGCCCGCTGAAAACAATGAAATAAAAGGTTTTTCTTCAGACAATTGTGATATGTAAACAAGCTGTCTTTTTGACAAAATCCAATAATCTTCTCACCTCTTTTGCTTGAAGATGCCGGCAGATGCTGCTCTTCTTCCTCCTCCTCCTCCTCCTCCTCCTCCTCCTCCGACTCTTCTGTATAGTAAAAGTGAGTTTATAAAAATATATTGACATTTCTTGAAGGAAAAAAAGTTTGTTTTCAATATCAGATGAATAATTGTAATTCTAAAATGGCCTTCATCTCACCATCACTGGAGCTCAAGCGCGCACGACGTGTGACGCTGGGGGGACGTGTGACGTCGTCGTCTTCCTCCGAGCTGTGCTCCAACTCTGAAATTGAATATTTTACATGGTATTATTAGTATGCTAACTAATTGCAGGATCGTTATTCTTACCAAGCTTTGTGTTGACGAAAATAAATTGATGAATAATAAAAGGTGTGTGGGTGTGTTTATTTTATTTTTTACATTTCTACCTCCTATTTTTCTCCTGCTTCTTTTTATTATTAGACATTACATTACGGCATTTGGCAGACGCTTTTATTCAAATCGACTTACAATATCAGAACTTACAATATCACATTTTTGTCAACAATCGAGAAGTCATCTATGCATACAATCGTCTGGCATTTACAGCTTTAGTAGTAATAGTTTCCTGTAAAGGATCAATAAAGTAGGCTATCTATAGCCTATATGTAGGTTCTAACCTCTGGAAGCCGCCTCGTCCAAGAATGTTCGCCTCTTAGGTCCAGGGCCAGGGGGCTGCCATTCCTCATCTCTGGCGTCATCAGGAGATGATGAAGCCGTCTCCTCGGGCTCATCCGTGTCTGTTTCAGGGAGATCTCTCTCCCGAACAGCACGGCTGAGAGCCTGTTGCAGTGTGAGCTGCCCAGGCCCTGGGAGCGGCCCACCACGCTTACGCCTGGCCTTGGGCATGACAGCTAACAGCTAACTAACGCTAGTCTAACTGTACACTAACGCTAAGACTAACGCTAGTCTAACGCTAGTCTAACACTAACGCTAGTCTAACAAAACAGACACACAAGACAGACAGACAGACAGAGACACACGGACAATTTTTTTTTGTTTTTTTGTTTTTTTGTACCCAGATCCTATCTACCCTGACCTAACGCTAAATGCTAACTGCTAAATCTAACCCAGGCACACTCGCTAGCACACTCACACACACCCGACACAACCCACCCACGCACGCACTCACCTCACACCAAGCACTCGAATCCACTCACTACACAATCTCACAAACTAATCTAAAATCGCTATGCTACTAAATTCTACTAAATGCTACTAAATGCTATAAATCTATTCTCTTCTTCTGCTACTGATACTGCTAATGCTACTGCTACTGACCAACCTACTCTACAAAGAGACTCTGGGCGTCGCAAGGTTTTAACGTGGCTGCACTGCGCAGCTGCGATGTGATTTTTAAGGTGGCGCCGTGTGATCCCTTGAAGGGATTCATGCTCACTGGCTGGGTACGACCTTAAACAGAAGAATTATGGAATAATATGAATTATGATTTTAGGACGTCCGCAGACGTCCTTGGCACTGAACGTTACTTTTTTTTAGGACGTCCACAGACGTCCTTGGCACTGAATGTGTTAAAGAACCCTTTGTTCAAATTATTTTGGTTTAAACGAGAAAACCTTTGTTTGAAGAAGCTGCCGGTTAAGGCGATGTATGCATGACAGACCATACATTAAAACATTCTGTCAACAAAAGGGGTACATTCCATGCTTTCTAAATCCACCAATTGCAATGCATATTTAATGGAACTCTTTCCATTAGGAAACAAGACGGCTCAGAGCAGAGCAAGATCTTGAGTTCCAGACAGGCCTCAGGATCGATAGAGAGAGGGTGTGTTTTTATATACATTATTACGGATGCATGCAACCATGGTCACATAAAGCACCTATCATTTTTGCTATTGGGGTTATTTTCTTAGAGTGCAGCTGCATTGTTTATTGACAACATGAATCACTTTTATGTCCTCAGGCGCAGAGAGAGACCGAGGCCGTGGAGGCAGAAAGCAGAGCGGAGGCTGATGGAACGCAGATGGCAGAGAGGAGACGATTGGAGGTATTTTTCAATCTGCAGTACAATCATTGGAACCCTTTGTCCAAATTGATTTGGGTTAAACTTGCAATATAAATTAATGTCATACCCTCTCAGATTACTACTAGTCTGGAAACACGTCTTCGACCGCTAGCAGCTGGCTCTTCACTTTAAGATTCAACTATGGTTTGACTTCAACATTCAACAAGATGTCGTTTTGTGACGCAACCAGGGTGTTGATGAATCGAGTGGAACCAAAGGGAGATTTCATCCGTGTTGAAGGTATACGTGACAGCCAGAAACTGAGACAGCCGCCCCTGAGGCTGGTCAAACAAGGTCTTTTCTCAAAATACAAGGTCCTGGACTCCACGTATTATGATATCCTAGAACCCAAAATCGACATTGAAGATGTCAAACCAAAGGATTACATAAAGGATCATAGCGACGCAAGGCAAGATGTAGTGGATGCTGCTATTACAGGAACCATTAAGGAGGCAGCAGCAGAGCTCAAGGCCACGGCAGAATGGCAAGAGACAAGACAACAATCATTTGGCAACCTGAAGATAGAAAGTGCAGACATCAACTACCTGAGCCAATGCTGCATAGACAGGAAGGCAAGAGTAAACATAACAAAAGGGAGAAAGGATTTACTGACTGCCCTGAGGAGGAAAAAGGTGCATGCTGCCACAGAAATCATCTACACTTCCAGCGATTGCAAGATTGAATTGTGCACAAAAAAGGAAGGCTTCTTCAGTGCAGCAGTGAACAAAGTTTTTGGATTTCATCTGGGTGGCCAAAGGAATGGCAAGACTTCCTATACAATCCCAGAAGGATGTGTTGTTGGTTACAGCCTCAGGCGTGTAAGAATTGAGGAGAAATTACCACTTGAAAAGAAAGATCATGGAAGCTTTCCGTCGTCGGAAGTGTATCTCCTGGAGGCAGACTGCGGTCCTGTGGACTCTGAGAAAAGTATGAACTGCAATCTCAAAAATTACCCAGAGGTGTTGGACAACACATCCCAGAATCCCTTTCAAACTCTCCGTCAAGTGCAAGATGAGTTACACTTACAGAAGAAAGAGAAGATGCTCCAACCTCTGGCTGAGCTGCGACTGTCAAGCCGCTCTGCTTTGCTTCAGAAACTCCGTGAGCTTCTGGATGATCGAGATGATCTAACAGAGCTAGAGGACAGACTGGAGAACTTGTGTGATGAACTTGACACCTCAACAAACTGGTGAGCAACCTGAAGGAGCAGGGTCAGTGTTCTCCTGGCTCCATTCCAGATGCTGGAGAGTTGAGCTGGGTGGTGAAGTTCAAGTTCAAGTTCAAGTTTATTCGTATGTCCCAGAAGGGCACTTTGGTTCACATCAGACAGTAGTGGATAATTACAACATCATTACTAGTTTGAGATTAGTAATAACGGCACACTTCAGAATTGAGATACATTATTACTAGTTTTAAAGTAATAAAGGCGCACTTCAATATTATAGTACAATACATAAACATTTGTTGCATTATGTACAGATTCCAAAGGACCATCTACTGCCCTCATGCCGGGTCGCCACGTGCGCAGCGCCACCGTTGCATTAGCTCCTCAAACAATGCAAGTGGCTCGCTGTGATCAGCGCCAGATGGATGTATCGGAGGAAGAGGGATAGGGGGGGGGGGGGTGGGGTGGATGGTGCAAGAGCTGAACAAGACAGGGGGTTTGGGGGGGGAAGAGTTCAGTTGCAGACGAAAACATCAGGAGAGCTGCGTCCTTGGCAGTAGAGAGTCCAGATTAGGATGAAATGTTTTGGTTGCCTGGAATTCCTTTCCGTCACACAGACCAGGGTCACACAGACCAGAAAGTCAACAGCAGGTGTCAAGTCTCTGATTGCCAACATTAGTTCATATTCTCCTTATTGCAGATCAGTGGCATTTCTCTGATATATCCAGATATAATCCATTTTTCACAGTTCAAATTCACAGTTCAAATTCACTGACCGCCCATCTCAATTTTCATGACGTCACAGCCTAGGGTCAATCGCTGTTGTCTTCCCGTGTCCCGCGGAGAAATCCGTCTGGGCAGAGGGTGGGGGATCCCCGGACCCCAAAAGGTTTTTGGGGTTCCTCTGCTCAGCCAGTGACATGCTGGAAGTGCTGACTGAGCTGTGTGAGGGAACAGAAGTCCAACCAGGAGTGTTCCTGCTGGCTCTGTGCATCACTGTGCAAGGCCTCAGCATGCTGCATGGGTAACTGTGCAGGGTGACCTTCACCTGCTCTGCTTTTCTGAAGCCACTTTTTAGCTATAATAATCACATTGGGCTGTTCAGAGAGTTCAACTCTGTTACGGCCTGCGTTCCGTCCACTTCAGTCCTTCTGTTTGTTTTACAAGAATGTGCAATGCCTCCCACATGCTGTCTTGGTGCAGCTGGAAATACTAGAAAATTATGACAAATTGAGTCTCAAGACACACACACCAGCATCGTGTGCTTGCATTTATGTTTACCTAGTCAATGTTCCTCATCAGAGCCTCCTGGCAGCTGCTGAGAAGTGAGTTACTCAGGTATAAAAGGACAAGCATAATTATGCTGGAATCCCCAAAATGAAAGTAGGAATAAATATAGTGCCAGAGGCCACTTACAGTGTGGTGGTCTCAAGCGCATCCAAGGCGACACTCGTTGAGGGAGATAAGAGGAAGGAAAAGTAGGAAAGGTAGGAAAAAGTCTGGTTGCCTACGGGTTTCGGCGCTATGGCCAACATAAAAAAAACATATACCATTCAGTCAGTTCAAAATGAACAATGAAAATAAACTACAAAAATATTATCCTAAAAAGGCATTTATTGTAACAAAAGGCATTTAAAGGAGAATTTCGTTTTTTTTTAACCTGGACCCATCTCCTGGCATTAATTATGATTTGACCACTCACCAAGTGATGTCCGCGGCGTTTCTGGCATAACCTTCGTTATTTCGAATCCCACATAGGTTACGCCAAACCCCACATAGGTTACGCTAAAACCACCACCGCAAAGCGTCCTACCTGCCATTGGCCAGTCGGCAGGAAAGATCGCGGGACTTCACGAGACTTGGTGACCGAGATCACGTTTGAGGTAATTTGATCCCTGTGTGACTCCAGGAAATGGCCTGGTAGACTAGGCAGAATTCCTGAAAATGTGCTTGTATAAAGTGCTGAAGGCAAATCGTGTTAATTTATGGCATACATGCTTTTTAGGGGTATTGAAGGGTGCTGAGTTCAAATTTGCTGTATGCCCAGCTCAAAAATGGACGGAAATGCCTCAAAACCAAGATGGCCGCCACCACTGGGCTTAATGTATTTAACTACATATCTTTTTGACTAAACAAGGTAGAAACTTGAATCAAGTGTGCTTGTGTATAGTTTCATATATCGCTGCTGTCGTTCCAGGACCTTGTATCTCCAAAACAGAAACTTTTCAGGAAGTAAAAAAAACCTGTTTGCTCTTAAACTACTGAACCAAATGTCGTCAAAGTTGGCACATGTCTTAATTATAGTTAGTTTCCCGCTGAATGTGTCATTACTTTATAAATATCTGACCTGGATAAGCTCAAATGATGTTGTTTATATTATCAGTCCGACTTGGAAGTGCTTTCTCATGGCCAGTCAAGCGGGAGGCAGCCGCATCCTCATGCACGAGCCCCCAAGCTCCAGGCCGCGGGCGCGCGCGTAGGAGCAGCAGGATTGCCCCTCGCCTCTCATGGCCGATTTGGGGCTTTCGCATGGGGTGAGAAATAGTCTGACATAACGTAACGTAAACGTTACTTTATTCTCGTCAGAAAGCACTCCGATTTGCATGTTAAAACAAGTTTGCAGCCTAGGAATAACTGGAAAACATTTGATTGATATATTAACGTCAGAGGAAGCCAGGATGAGTCAAAACGATATGAGAAATACACAGCGCGTCTGCCGTGTGTCTTTTCCGGGTTTAGTGTCCTGCGTGGGGGGGTACACACGGAGGTAGGGGGGGAATTTCGAGGTTTGACTGACAGATTGAGGGCGAATGGCGTTACGAGATTTACTCCCAAGCTCGTTTTAATGCTTTTCCATTGGTTGCATTTGTTAAAAACCACACAGAGACGTGAAGGGTGACCAATGGCATTGATTCATGACAAAAAGTAAGAAAGTGAAAAAAGTGACATTCGAGGTCCTGGCCCGACACCGACGATATGAGAAATCCATTGCCATATTCTGATTTGAGATCAAATGTGAAGAAACTGCTTGAAACTCATAAATATTGTGAAAAATGGTCGTTTTAGTGATGAATATTTGGTAGTTGGTTGGTTTTATTTACTCAAACTAATAAAATCCAGAAGCAGGTTTATCCTAGGTGAATACTTTCCTTACTTTGGTTTTCAAATATGCATTGAGTTGAGTCCAGTACCCCTACAAACCATGTATGTCATCAATTAACCTGAGTGGGTAACCCTTTTGTAGGTTTTCATATGTGGCAAATACAATGACACATTCAGTTTTTAAAATAAAAGGCAAATAAATATTTATTGCAAAAATCGTTGGTTTTATTTACCCTGCAGTCAGGTAGATTAACTTATTGAACACATTAACTTATTCCCAGTCATCAGTAGTGTTCCGGCAGGTGTTGCCAAGTTTCCTGCAGTTGCCTGCCTCGATGTAACCTTGCTTGCAAGATGGATAACCTCGCGAGATCAAAAGAGATTCTCTCGACGTAATCCATCTTGTCATGCACAGGCAGTTAAGATGATTGGCCGAACCATGCCGGCCCGACGAATCAGCGGCAGCCTTAGGCGGGCTCAGGCTCGTCTGGGCAAGTAGTGGGTACATGGTCTTTTGTAGTTCTTTTCACTCGTCAACATGGCTGCCGCCGCGGAAGTGACAGGCAGTCTGAATTAAATTGAATGTAACGTTCCCAATTCTATATAAATTCTAAAAAATTAACGGCAACATTTGGGAAGGCTAAGCCACACAACTAGTTCGTTATAATCTAACTTCATGCTTCGAAGGTGACTTTACGACGGTGAGGACTCAATCAATGAATACCACGGAGATCAGGCACAGGCACCTTCGGCGATCTGATTGGTTGAAGTTAACACGCACCAGTGGTGATAGACAGATGGGTCATCCAATCACCTGCCAAGTAGCTTGGAAAAAGTGCCCGCCTCTGTCAGGGTCTGGTTACTGCATTCCCAGATCGACTGGTTTAGTGAAACGTATGTGGAGCTATACCATCCATCTGGCAGCGTCAGGTTAGCCTCGATGCATTCCATGCGGAATTTCCTCCAGCTGCAGCGTTGGCTGAGGCACCCCTTTAAACAACCACATGAGGTGATCTCCCTGCATGCTTTCGGCATAGGTGGCAGAGAGAGTAGCCGTGGCACTAACTGACCATCAAGGTGCATCCATCCCATGTGCACGCATGATGTGAAACTTTGCTGCATCTGAGGTTGGTGGCAGAGTCTCTTGTGCACGACCTCTACAAAACAACTTGACTCTTGCGTTGTTGCAGTTATCAACCTCGGGCACACCATACATCTTACAGATGAATTTCTCTGTTGACATCGCTATGTCGTCTGTGAGAGGGCCCTTGCCAAGGCCAATAAGATCCGTGTGATGTTGCTGGAACACCTGCCAGGCCGTTTTCTTGCTGTGGCCACTGAACTGAGACACACTATCACAGCCAGTGAGGGAATAGAAGGCAAGTAGTGTGTCCACTTGATCAGCAGATAGCAACATGTGAATTTCATGTACTGGAAGATACTTTGGAGCCTTGGAAAGTCCTAGCTTTCATGTAGAGATGTGTACATGCCATTCTGTCATAGTGTGCCAGAAGTAGAAGAAGCACATCTGTATCGCGCGCTGACACGACTATTGTTTTCATATGAGCACCCCATACCCCATACCCCAAACCTTAACCCAAACCTTAACCATAACCCAGTCTGACCACTCAATGTCCCTAACCCAAAACCCCAACCCTAACCTTAATGTTAACGCTAATGGTCGGACTAATGGGAGGTCGGACCAATGGGCAGGCCCCACTGGATAACATTAGATAGCTAAATAAGCTTCATGCAGCAATATCCTAAAATATAATTCAAACAACACAAAATGTATCACATTATATTCCTATCTTTGCTGATGTTGACTTACCTGTTAACATTTTGTGTATTGTCTTTTGGGTAATGTTACAGTCTGTTCCTTCAGCAATGTTTTTGGTCACCAGCCGACCATTTCAGAGATACATTTAAAAGAAGAGTGTTAACATATGTGACACCAGCTGGCGAGAGGGACCGTAATTCGGCCGTGGCCGTTCTTCACAGCAGAGCGTCAAAAGTATTTTCTTGAAAAAATGTTTTTTTTTCTTTTTCCCAATAGTACAAAATATATTATTTGAACTATCCATTCCATATAAAATGAAGACGTTTTGGGGTCATTAAATGCGTTAATTTTGTAAAATAAAAGTCCCTGTTTTGTCAAGGAGACGGGAGTGAGCCAGGCTGTGTCTTGGATTTGCATAAGTAGTATCGATTGGGTGTCGGCCGGCCTTTGTTTCTATCCGCCAATCACGGCGCGCGATAGGACGCGCACCAGCATAAATATTCAGTAGCCACCTGAGCTGTACACAACATCAACATTCAACAGCTGACTGAGACTGAGACAAGATGGACAAGCACCAGGCGAAAATGAAGAAAAATGATTCTGCCGTTGCTGCTCTCCTGAACAAATTCACCATTCCAGGTGGAATGGACAGTGAAGAATTGATGAATTCGTATGTCCTGGATTACATGACCGGCGGCACACAGGGCGCTGATGAAAGCGACGATGAGGACGATGAAGAATATTTTCCTGAAGACGTGGTGGCAGATCCAGACCCAGACGAGGCGGAGATCATGCCCGACAGCGCAGTCATTGAAAGCGTGCAAGAGATTTTAACATCAGTGGATCCCATAACCGTGGACACAGATTATGATCAGGAAATCGAGAAAATACGGAACTTTGACTGCAAATGCCAGGCCAGGCGTAAAGAGAACTCTATTCACCAGCCAATCTCCTGCAGTAAGAAACTTTGTGACAACGTCATTTACAACACGAGGCTGGATTACTCTGCTATGTCGCCAGAATGTAGAGATATCGCTATTATGGCTGTGTATCACGCTTTGACGAATGATTCTGACATGACTCAAGCCACAAAGCAAGTGAATAAAAAGCGACAAAAGAACCGAACGCAATACATGGTTAAGGCGACTGTTGTTTGCCGTGAGACCTTCTGCTTTGCGTTTGGGTGAGTTTCATATCTATCTTAACTCGTGTGTGTGTGTGTGTGTGTGTGTGTGTGTCTGTCTGTCTGTGTGAGATAGTGTGAGAGCGTGCCCATGTTTACAGTACAAAGATAGTATGTTGCAAGAGAAGCGTGTAGAGCTGCCATCTTCATGGCATTGTTGGTCATTGTCAAAATGGCGGCAACCTATGTGTGCAAACGTGCAGACCCGCCATGTTGGGTCGTCTTTGTTTGTTGCGCGCCAAAATGGCGTTCGCGCTATTGTTTTTCAGGACTGAAATTCCGACTCTTGCATTAAATACTCTTTGTAAGCTGATAGTCGCTAGTGTTATTCTAACCTTGCAAACAAACAAGATTTAGTTTATTGAAAGAGTTTATTGAAACAGATTGAAAGTTTTGAAACAGTCTTTGTTATATATCGTGACATTTATAGCCTAAGCAAGGGACAAACATTGCAAACTAGCTTAGGCTATAATGTCAGGATAAAGACTGTTTCAAAAAATATAAATCTGATTATTAATGTTTTATTTTGTTTATTCCAGCATCAGCACAAAGCTTCTGAAAGCCCTTATCAAATCCTACAAAGAGAATGGATTGGTCCCACGGCAGAGGAAGACACAACCACGCACAAACAAGAATTACCTCGGCTATGATGACATCAAAAGAGTCGTTACATTCATAGCAAACTATGCAGAGGACCACGCTATTCCTTTGCCCGGTCGTCATGCCGCGCATAGAGACTTTAGTGCTAAGCTTCTGCCAACTTCTGCCTCTAAAGCTTCAGTCTGGCGCCTGTACAAAGATGCTATGGAACAGCTTGGTAAGTTTGTATTAGTCTCTCTCTCACACACACACACACACACACACACTTCTATTGTCATAGTTATGCAAACATTCCGCAGCCTTCTCCATTCCAAACCTCTGACCCAATAAAACATGCGACATGAATGTGTGTGTGTGTGTGTGTGTGTGTGTGTGTGTGTGTGTGTGTGTGTGTGTGTGTGTGTGTGTGTGTGTGTGTGTGTCTTTAACCATTAGGCTATTCTATGTGATCTGTTTTTGATAGGCTAAGTAAAGTACAGTGATGCTCATAAAAACATTGTCTTTGCAGGGCAGCGTGCGGTTGGCGAGTGCAGCTTCACAAGGCTGTGGAAGTCACTGGTCCCTCACATTGCAAGCACCAAGCCTAAAACGGATCTCTGCTGGCAGTGCCAACAAAACAACGACCGAATCATCCAGAGCATCAACAAACCAGATGAGTTGAAATCTGACAGTGTCAAGAAGCAGCAAGTGCATCTCGACTCTGTTGCAAGGGAGCGAAAACTTTATCAAGAGATGACTGCCGCCTGTAGAAAGACCTGTGACGAGTTGCAGCTGTCATTTGGGAAGAACAAACCTGCAACCAGGCCGATCACCATGCACTACAGTTTTGATTTTGCACAACAGGTGAGAATACATATTTATCTTATCACACCTCTCTCTCACACACACACACACACACACACACACACACACACACACACACAGATTACAGTTTGTATTTCATCTTTTTCCTATCTCTCCGTCTCTCAGGTGCACTACCCCTCTGATCCACAACAGCCTGGGCCTGTCTATTTTTTGACTCCACGCAAGTGTGGCCTTTTTGGTGTCCACTGTGAAGGCATGCCTAAGCAAGTGAATTACCTGATTGATGAGGGCATGGCATCAGGCAAGGGAAGCAATGCAGTCATCAATTACCTGCATCATTTTTTCAAGAAATATGGAGTTGGAGAAGAAGATGTGGACCTTCACTGTGACAACTGCAGTGGGCAGAACAAAAATAACTTTGTTCTTTGGTACGCCGCATGGAGAACGATGCACAAACAACACTTAAAGCTGAGCATTCACTTCCTGATTGTAGGCCACACCAAGTTTGGCCCCGACTGGTGTTTTGGACTGGTCAAGCAGTGTTTCAGGAAGCGCAAAGTCTGCACTTTGGCCGACATCGAAAAGGTTGTGACTGACAGCTCTCCTGTGGCACATGTGAACATCCCCCAGCTTGTCGGACATGAGAACGGCACTGTGTGTTTTAAAACCTACGACTGGCAAGAACACCTGACACAATACTTCAGAAAACTGCCACAGATAAAGAGTTACCAGCACTTCAGGTAATTATCATTCCCATTTTATTTTATTTTATTTTATTTTATTTTATTAAGATTTTAAATGTGCCATTTCTTTCTTTTACAGCTTTGATGCGCAGAGACCTGGTGTGGTTGTCGCCAGAAAACACTGTGAAGCAGAACCAGTGGAGTTTCAGCTGCTACGCAACGTAGATGCCCGTCCGCCATTAAAGCCTCTTCCTGTACAGACTCCGCCTGGACTGGACATGGCCAGGCAGAAGTATCTTTTTGAGAAGATCAGAGAATTCTGTTCTGATGAAGCACAAGACATCACATGCCCTCCACCTGCATGTCTACAGGCTGGGAGGCCTCGCTAGCCAGCCTGAAAAAACCAGCATTCAAGACCCAGCCCTGCTCCGGGGGGGTTTGGCAATGCCACAAACGTTTTTGAGCTTTTGAAGTCAAAGTTCTTTTGATATTTTTTTACTTAACTTTTAGTTAAGTAGGACTGGTGGTTTAGTTAAGAATGTCATACGAAACCGACCTGGATAGCAAGGCACTTCCTGTCGTGTTCTGTCTTTTGTAATTTTTTTTACTTTTTACTTCTTTTTTTTCTTTTTTTTTGGTGCATTAACATTAAGGAAATCTATACTGATGTCATCCAATCAATGCTGATAATGTATGCTAATAGATAAAGGAGTGAGGATAATACAGTACATGCTTTGAATTCCTTAGTTTTAGCTATGCAGTGTTCTAAGCAGACCAGATGGCATGCAGCAGATGATAGAACGCTCATCCATAAGATACTTGAGACTTGACTTGGACTTGTGACCAAAGACCTGAGACT
The DNA here is from genome assembly GCF_964638095.1 of Poromitra crassiceps. Taxonomy (NCBI): domain Eukaryota; kingdom Metazoa; phylum Chordata; class Actinopteri; order Beryciformes; family Melamphaidae; genus Poromitra; species Poromitra crassiceps. The sequence continues at coordinate 7,257,434 of NC_139643.1, forward strand.
TGACTTGGACTTGTGACCAAAGACTTGAAACTTGACTTTGACTTGCAAAAAATGACCTGTGAGCATCTCTGGTATTACTGAATATTGGTTTTATATTAAATGCCTTTTGTTATAATAAATGCCTTTTTAGGATAATATTTTTGTAGTTTATTTTCACATTTTCACTGACTGAATGGTATATGTTTTCTGCTTACAACTTTAAGGAAAAGGTCAATAGTTCTCAAACTTTCACATCAAAACTTCACCTAAAAATAGACCGCAGACCCCCATTTTTGCTTTTAGATATTTTAATACAGAAATGTATGACACCCATGACCATCTATTATTCTGTTACTTATGGATGGAATAATAGTGGAATAATAGTGAAAATAAATTACCCACAGTTGTGTGCACTCTCTCTCTCTCTCATCTGTCATTCTCAGTGACAGAGACTGACTGCTTAATGGTTTGGGAGTGGTCAATGTAAATGAGGAGCCATTGTTAACTCCCCCCTGCCTGGCTCATCCAGGTGTGAAAAGTTCACAATCTTTGAGAGGGGTTTTCTCAGGTTTCTTCTCCCCAGACCTTCCCAGATTGTGAACAATCAAATAAGCATATCTCCTTCAATTTTTTTCAGATTACAATGTGTGACACATCATTTGAAAGCTTACAGTCTGCCATTTCAGAATCTGTAAAAATCAGAAAAATGCCCTAGGCCTAATTGAGGGTCAAAACACCAGCTGGTGTCACATATCGTTATATATTCATTTAGCTATCGTTAGCCAGTAAGGTTAGCTAGGTGCTTTTTGTTCCCTTTGCTTCAGCAAAACAGCCTTTCTGTAAGGTTCTGTCGTTCTGAGAGTAGAGCCTTTGTTTGTGGGAGGGGGCGGGGCAAATGTTCCATCACAGCATTGGACATATCTCAAAGACAAACTGCAAAGTAATCAAATTATTCTTAAACATCTAGGACCAACTTGCTTTTGGATCTTATTTGGTTGACGAATTATTCATCACTAAAGCTGACAATTTTCGCAATGTATATGGTTTCAAACAGTTTCTTCACATTTTAGCTTAAACAGGATATGGTATTGGATTCCTCATATATGAAAACCTACAAAAGCACATTTCATTCAAGTTTCTACCATGTTTAGTCAAAAAGATGTAGTTAAATACATTTCATGCCGATGGGGGCGGCCATCTTGGTTTTGAGGCATTTCCGTCCATTTTTGAGCTGGGCATACAGCAAATTTGAACTCAGCACCCTTCAATACCCCTAAAAAGCATGTATGCCATAAATTAACATGAATTGCCTTCGGGGTTCAGATTTTCTGAAAATTGACCCAGTCTATGGGGCGAAATATCACTGTGGTGGATGTTGAGGGATCAGATTATGACGATATTTGGGGAAAACGGGAATAAAAATAGCTATTTAGATGCAGGAAAGACAGGCTCACACTTGGCCCCAAATCAGCTCCATTTTACAACTGACTTGGATGCTATTGATCTCAAAACAACGCTAGGACGGCCAGAAATGCCGCGGACATCACTTGGTGAGTGGTCAAATCATAATTAATGCCAGGAGATGGGTCCAGGTTCAAAAAAACCGAAATTCTCCTTTAATATAAAACCAATATTCAGTAATACCAGAGATGCTCACAAGTCATTTTTTGCAAGTCAAAGTCAAGTTTCAAGTCTTTGGTCACAAGTCCAAGTCAAGTCTCAGGTCTTTGGTCACAAGTCCAAGTCAAGTCTCAAGTATCTTATGGATGAGCGTTCTATCATCTGTTACATGCCATCTGGTCTGCTTAGAACACTGCATAGCTAAAACTAAGGAATTCAAAGCATGTACTGTATTATCCTCACTCCTTTATCTATTAGCATACATTATCAGCATTGATTGGATGACATCAGTATAGATTTCCTTAATGTTAATGCACCAAAAAAATAATCAAAAAAATTAAGATTGTTCACAAGTAAAAAGTAAAAAAATTACAAACGACAAGACACGACAGGAAGTGCCTTGCTATCCAGGTCGGTTTCCTATGACATTCTTAACTAAAAGTTAAGTAAAAAAATATCAAAAGAACTTTGACTTCAAAAGCTCAAAAACGTTTGCGGCATTGCCAAACCCCCCCGGAGCAGGGCGGGGTCTTGAACGAGTCAAGTGGAGTGAGAGGGTTTTTTCAGGCTGGCTAGCGAGGCCTCCCAGCCTGTAGACATGCAGGTGGAGGGCATGTGATGTCTTGTGCTTCATCAGAACAGAATTCTCTGATCTTCTCAAAAAGATACTTCTGCCTGGCCATGTCCAGTCCAGGCGGAGTCTGCACAGGAAGAGGCTCTAATGGCGGACGGGCATCTGCGTCACGTAGCAGCTGAAACTCCACTGGTTCTGCTTCACAGTGTTCTCTGGCGACAACCACACCAGGTCTCTGCGCATCAAAGCTGTAAAAGAAAGAAATATGGCACATTTAAAATCTTAATAAAATAAAATAAAATAAAATAAAATAAAATAAAATAAAATAAAATAAAATTAGCTGGGAATGGGAATGATAATTACCTGAAGTGCTGGTAACTCTTTATCTGTGGCAGTTTTCTGAAGTATTTTGCCAGGTGTTCTTGCCAGTCGTAGGTTTCAAAACACACAGTGCCATTCTCATGTCCGACAAGCTGGGGGATGTTTACATGTGCCACAGGAGAGCTGTCATGCACAACCTTTTCGATGTCGCAAAGTGCACACTTTGCGCTTCCTGAAACACTGCTTGACCAGTCCAAAACACCAGTCGGGGGCCAAACTTGGTGTGGCCTACAATCAGGAAGTGAATGCTCAGCTTGAAGTGGAGTTTGTGCATCGTTCTCCACGCGGCGTAAAAAAGAACAAAGTTATTTTTGTTCTGCCCACTGCAGTTGTCACAGTGAAGGTCCACGTCTCTTTCTCCAACTCCATATTTCCTGAAAAAATTATGCAGGTAATTGATGACTGCATTGCTTCCCTTGCCTGATGCCATGCCTTCATCAATCAGGTAATTCACTTGCTTAGGCATGCCTTCACAGTGGACACCAAAAAGGCCACACTTGCGTGGAGTCAAAAAATAGACAGGCCCAGGCTGTTGTGGGTCAGACGGATAGTGCACCTGAGAGACGGAGAGATAGGAAAAATATGAAATACAAACTGTAATCTGTGTGTGTGTGTGTGTGTGTGTGTGTGTGTGTGTGTGTGTGTGTGTGTGTGTGTGTGTGTGTGAGAGAGAGAGGTGTGATAAGATAAAAATGTATTCTCACCTGTTGTGCAAAATCAAAACTATAGTGCATGGTGATCGGCCTGGTTGCAGGTTCGTTCTCGCCAAATGACAGCTGCAACTCGTCACAGGTCTTTCTACAGGCGGCAGTCATCTGCTGATAAAGTGAGCGCTCCCTTGCAACAGAGTTGAGATGCACTTGCTGTTTCTTGACACTGTCAGATTTCAACTCATCTGGTTTGTTGATGCTCTGGATTATTCGGTCGTTGTTTTTTTGGCACTGCCAGCACAGATCCGTTTTAGGTTTGGTGCTTGCAATGTGAGGGACCAGTGACTTCCACAGCCTTGTGAAGCTGCACTCACCCACCGCATGCTGCCCTGCAAAGACAATGTTTTTATGAGCACCACTGTACTTTACTTATCAAAATTAGATCACATAGAATAGCCTAATGGTTAAAGACACACACACACACGCACACACACACGGTGAAGGTTGTGAGTTATGAAGGGGTGAAGGTTCATGTCGGGTGTTTTATTGGGTCAGAGGTTTGGAATGAATGGAGAAGGCTGCGGAATGTTTGCATAACTATGACAATAGAAGTGTGTGTGTGTGTGTGTGTGTGTGTGTGTGTGTGTGAGAGAGAGAGAGACTAATACAAACTTACCAAGCTGTTCCATAGCATCTTTGTACAGGCGCCAGACTGAAGCTTTAGAGGCAGAAGTTGGCAGAAGCTTAGCACTAAAGTCTCTATGCGCGGCATGACGACCAGGCAGAGGAATAGCGTGGTCCTCTGCATAGTTTGCTATGAATGTAACCACTCTTTTGATGTCATCATAGCCGAGGTAATTCTTGTTTGTGCGTGGTTGTGTCTTCCTCTGCCGTGGGACCAATCCATTCTCTTTGTAGGATTTGATAAGGGCTTTCAGAAGCTTTGTGCTGATGCTGGAATAAACAAAATAAAACATTAATAATCAATCAGATTTATATTTTTTGAAACAGTCTTTATTATATCCTGACATTTATAGCCTAAGCTAGTTTGCAATGTTTGTCCCTTGCTTAGGCTATAAATGTCAGGATATATAACAAAGACTGTTTCAAAACTTTCAATCTGTTTCCATAAACTCTTTCAATAAACTAAATCTTGTTTGCTTGCAAGGTTAGAATAACACTAGCGACTATCAGCTTACAAAGAGTATTTAATGCAAGAGTCGAGATTTCAGTCCTGGAAAACAATAGCGCAAACGCCATTTTGGCGCGCAACAAACAAAGACGACCCAACATGGCGGGTCTGCACGTTTGCACACATAGGTTGCCGCCATTTTGACAATGACCAACAATGCCATGAAGATGGCAGCTCTACACGCTTCTCTTGCAACATACTATCTTTGTACTGTAAACATGGGCACGCTCGCCTCTCACACTCTGTCTCACACACACACACACACACACACACACACACACACACACACACACACACACACACGAGTTAAGATAGATATGAAACTCACCCAAACACAAAGCAGAACGTCTCACGGCAAATGACAGTCGCCTTAACCATGTATTGCGTTCGGTTCTTTTGTCGCTTTTTGTTCACTTGCTTTGTGGCTTGAGTCATGTCAGAATCATTCGTCAAAGCGTGATACACAGCCATAATAGCGATATCTCTACATTCTGGCGACATAGCAGAGTAATCCAGCCTGGTGTTGTAAATGACGTTGTCACAGTTTCTTACTGCAGGAGATTGGCTGGTGAATAGAGTTCTCTTTTCGTCTGGCCTGGCATTTGCAATCAAAGTTTCGTATTTTCTCGATTTCCTGATCATAATCTGTGTCCACGGTTATGGGATCCACTGATGTTAAAATCTCCTGCACGCTTTCAATGACTGCGCTGTCGGGGATCTCCGCCTCGTTGTCTGGGTCTGGGTCTGCGACCACGTATTCAGGAAAATATTCTTCATCGTCCTCATCGTCGCTTTCACCAGCCCCATCCTGTGTGCGGCCGGTCATGTAATCCAGGACATAGGAATTCATCAATTATTCACTGTCCATTCCGCCTGGAATGGTGAATTTGTTCAGGAGAACAGCAACGGCAGAATCATTTTTCCTCATTCTCGCCTCTTGCTTGTTGTCCATCTTGTCTCAGTCAGCTGTTCTGTTGAATGTTGTGGTTGTCCAGCTCCGGTGGCTACTGAATATTTATGCGGATGCGCGTCCTATCGCGCGCCCTGATTGGCGGATACGAACAAAGGCCGGCCGACACCCAATCGATACTACTTATGCAAATCCAAGACACAGCCTGGTTCACTCCTGTCTCCTCCTGACTTTTATTTAACAAAATTAACGCATTTAATGACCCCAAAACGTCTTCATTTTATATGGAATGGATAGTTCAAATAATATATTTTGTACTATTGGAAAAAAAAAGAAAAAACATTTTTTCAAGAAAATACTTTTGACGCTCTGCTGTGAAGAACGGCCACGGCCGAATTACGGGACCTTCCGACTGCCGGCGTCACAAATAAGGAGCGGTGTGCCTGCAGCTCGCTCCCTTTGCACTCGCAAGTGTAGACCGCACCGCTTAAATTATCTGGAAATCAAAAAATGATTTAAAATTAAGATTTCGTTTGGTAAAAATTATACAATCATATGTTATGTATGATTAGGCTACATCTAGCTTTTTTCAATAGGCTACATTTTGACTGGGCCGGTAAATATTCTATAAGGCCGGAATTCTGGAATGTCGCCGGCTCAATTGGTCGGCCAGAAATAATGTGAGCTGAATCCCTGCTATATACACTTAAAAAAATGACGGATCATAGCCTCCTAGAAGAACGATTGATTAATTGAGTGGATATCTTGCACCATGACTGTAAGCCTAAGGTCTACAAGAATCTTAACTAATAAAAAATAATAAAATAAACAGAACACACTCACTGCTGAAGGTCTCTTTAGGATGGTGTCAATGAGTTGCAGAATCGAGAAAGGATAGAAGATCCCGGATCATCTGTAATCCATGACTGCCTCTGGAGCCACCCAGGGGGTCGAACCGTGCTTGGACTTGTTCCATTAGAGGACCTTCCACAGTGTACTGGATGTTGGCGACAGCAATCCTATCCTGGACCCCACTCTCTCCTTCGATCCCCACGTCAGCTCCGTTGTCAAAACTTCATATTTCCATCTCCGCAATATCGCCAAAGTCAGACACTGCCTCTCATCTCATCTCCTCCCGCCTCGACTATTGCAACTCCCTCCTCACCGGCATCACCTCCCGTTCCCTCCAGACTCCAGATGGTCCAAAACTCAGCTGCCCGCCTGCGCACTCACACCCGGTCCCGCGATCACATCACCCCTGTCCTCCACTCTCTCCACTGGCTCCCCGTCAAGCAACGCATCGACTTCAAATGACTCCTCCTCACCTTCAAAGCCCTCCACAGCCTAGCCCCCCCCTACCTGACTGACCTCCTCATCCCCCATCGCCCCTCCCGTACACGCCGATCCTTTTCTACTGCCACCCTCATCATCCCCCCATCCAGACTCAAAACCTTTGGTGACCGTGCTTTCTCCCGCGCCGCACCCCGACTTTGGAACTCCCTCCCCCAGACCGTCCGAGACTCTCCCTCACTCCCCACTTTCAAAACCCGACTTAAAACCTATCTGTTCTCCCAAGCTTACAACCTCCCCTACCCCTGACCACCTCCTCTAAACCACCACCCTCCGCCCCCCCATCCTCCCCTGCCCCTCCCTCCTGTTATCTTCCTCTCCTCTGCTTCTCCATACAACCTTGCCCTGAACTGCCACTGTTATTTGTACCTGTTCCCTGTATCTGTCTGCCTGTTGCCTGTTTCTGTTGCCTGTCTGTTGTTTCTCTGTTAAGCGACTTTGGGTTTTGAAAAGTGCTATATAAAATAAATGAATTATTATTATTATTAATATTGATTTATGTTTGGTCAGCAGTGAGCAATTAAGTGATTCATAAAGATGTAGCTACCTTATCAGCTTGTGGTTTCCATCTATGTGCCACAATGAGTTTGGGCCCGCCACCTGGTAAGACCGTCGTTGTGGTCTCTGCAACACAGCTCGAACTGCAGCAGCTCCAGGATTTGTTCGGAGCATGCTTGCACGCACCCTGCTTCTCTGTACCATACGTTTATTAGCACGCAGGGACGCTCTGACAGCCTCTGGTCCAAGTAGGTCATTGCCAGCCACGATGTTCTGCACAATGTCATCCAATGCAGAATCTGTCAAGTCTGCATACAGTGAAGCACGAGTGTAGTTGAACTGTCTGAAAGGAACAAATTGTGTGCATACAACTCCCATTAGCTAATACTACTGACAAACTATACTCACACACAGTACATGAAGAAGTGTGTGTGTGTGTGTGTGTGTGTGTGTGTGCGCGCGCGTGTGACTTACCTCAAATGTCGTCTAACCGTACGCACAGAGACATGCAGAATATCTGCCATCTGGGGCGCAGTGAAGCCACATGATCTTAGGAATGACAGCTGTTCCTGAGTGATGGAGAAATGTGAGCAACCGCTACCTCCACTCAAAACCAGTGGTGCCAGGTACCCGTAACTCCCTAAAATGAGAGAAGATGAAGAAGCAGATTTACTGGCAAAATAGGTTAAGCCTGGTAAGTACCTCTCTAGTACTCTGTGTATCTATTGGCCCATTTCCACCGCTGGTATCAACGCGTCCCCGCCCAGCTCGTCTCGCTTTTTTGTCTCATTCCACCGATCAAAATCAGGGACAGCCCGGGTTGAGCTGCTTTTGGTCCCTGCTCTGTTGAGGTTCCAGCGCTGTGAACCCGGGTTCATACGGTGACGTGAAAACACTGCAGACGACTGATTGGTCAGGCAGAATCGTGTTTAATCTACTGACTGAAGCTGCATATTAGTTTAGTGGGGCATGGGGCTTGCCTTCTTCTGTTATGTTATTTCCATCAGTCTTTTGTGTTGCTGCCTTCGGCTCTGGTGAAATAAAAGCGATCTCCTTACTCAGCTTAACATGACGGTGGTTTTCAATTGTTTTGAGAGAGAAACAAATCCGCTCCTCAGGAAGCCCTTTGTAGCTGTGTGCAGCGTCGGCTCCGCTAGGCCGCAGGCGGGGCTTTGGTGAAGCCGCGGTCTTACCTGGTGAGAGGGTAGAGGCTTCACTCTGTAGCGCAACCCCCGTCCCTCGCGCAGCGCATGCATGTGAGTTTGACTAACAACAAAGTGATATCCATTCTCCTGGCCGATTGTCACATTTGCCCATGTACACTGTAGGTAATTTAGAGGCACCAGTATTTCATAAACAGTTTAAAAGTTCTGTGTATGGATTTAATTTTAATGTTATATGTTATAGCCTACTTTGGTTATAGGGGGAGGGCAGATATGCGGTCGCTATGACGACCAGGTGTGGGCGGGGGCAGATGACCAGCGGTGGAAGCAAAACGTCCATCGGGTTGAAACAAGTAGAGCCGAGTGGTGACGAGCTGTGCAGGGCTGTCAAATGTGGTGGAAATGAGCCACAAGTCTGTGTTTTTTGTACATCTGTGTCAATGTGTTTGGATGTTCGTATATGTGTATGTACTTGTGTTTTTGGGTATGTATTTAGGGGTGAATTTTAATGTAAAAGCTGCCAGTGGACAGGTGTTGAAAATTAGTGTTCCGCTATAAACAATAAAACCTGTGCATCTGGTTGTTGTTCATACATGTATGAGACATTTCTAATGCCCTATGATGTCCATATCAAATAAACTAAACCAAACTAATCTTGTATATTTATATATATATAAATCAAGCAAGCAGCTATTGGGTCAGAGGTTGGGTCTGTTCTATATGCAGACAAGTTGGCAGGTATGACAGATAGTCATACACAGACAGTACATGACAGACAGACTGACAATGGAATTACAGAATTCAATTAGTCAAGAAGAAGAGTACATCTGTGTTGTCCTTTGATAAAAACAGAGCATGTGTACTGACCTTGTTGTCCAGGGTGAAAAGACATGCTGACCTCTTGGATGAATTCAGCCAAGTCTCCGAGAAGCACATCTGCCTCTGCAACATCAAGCAAGCTCCCCCGTGCCCGCCGGAGGCTTCTCTGCATAGTCTCTAGCCTGAGATAAATAAATAAATAAAAATTGGAACACTTAATGGTTTAAGTTTTCTAGATATTGTTATGGTCATAGTTGAAGCCATTTTATTTTATGGGTAGTTTTGGTTATAGACGGTTTTCACCAGAGCGCAACCCCACAGCACTTCCTTTTTCTCAGCATTCGGCAAACTGCAGAAATATTCACTCGACATTGTTACTTTTGTTTTCGCCCCTCAACTGTATAGACGGTTTTCACGGAATGGTCAGTCCTGCACTTGAATGTTTTTTTTCTCTTTTATTTCCATAGCAAACACTGCAACAGGAAGTGAGCGGGGGTTGAATTTAGAATGTTTTTGTTGTCAAGTTAAAACCGTCTATAGCTGACTGGCTGAGAGTGAGATTGACACTAGCCAATATGTGCCACAGCTGGGCGGCTAATCAATGAGGGCTAATGGAACCAGGTGTGGGACACAGCAAACAGACAGCTGTCAGAACACTGAAAAATGGGAGGTTTAAATACCCTCCTCCACAGTGATGTCATTAACAGCCATTTTGAATAATCATAATAGCAATAACAATGATAGAATTTAGAGCAATCATGACAGCCAACAAACTTCAAATGGGGATATGAATGTGGGGGAAAAAATTTATATATATATTTATTTATTTATTTATTTATTTATTTATTTATTTGGACGGGAACGTGCAAAATTAATGAACACAGAAACCATAGAACAGATACTAAAACCTGGAACATAGTAAAAGTGTAAAAATTGCCGGATTTAGCACGAGGCTAATTTGCATCCGTTGTCCCCATAAAACATAAAACACAATACACATAAAATGTAAAACATTATAAAACATACATAAAACATAGGTGGTAGCAGCAGTACACTCTAAAACTACGTGAAACATAAGTAGCAGCAATACACTCTAAAATACATGGCAGCAATTACTCTTATAAAAATAAAATTACATAATACACAAAAGTCAAGTCAAGTCAAGTCAAATTTTATTTATATAGCACCTTTCATACACAAAGGCAATTCAAGGTGCTTTACAAAAAAATAATCGAAAAAACAAGCAGCAAAGCAATGCACATATAAAAAACACATAAAAAACACAGCCGACAGTTTTAGTTAAAATATATACTCAAATTAACAAACATGAAACATTATTTCTGTTTTAAATAAGTTACAAGGCATTCTTCAGTATTATTATTACATGTACAGTCCATTTGTTGGAAATGTACAGAATTTTTTTTTTTTAAATTACAGGCCGAGAGAGGCAGTAGTTTAGTAGCAGTTAAAAGCAAGAGTAAACATAAAGGTCTTTAGCTTGGATTTAAAAATAGGCAGAGTAGTGGCAGATCTAATGTGTTCAGGGAGTTTGTTCCAGTTATGAGAGGCATAGTGGGAGAACGCGGCTTCACCATGTTTTGATTTGGTCCTCGGGACAATTAGTAGACCAGTGCCTGAAGATCTCAGGGATCTGGATGGTTCATAGTGTAGAAGCATTTCAGAGATGTAGTGTGGGCCTGACCCGTTGAGAGATTTGTAAACTATTAGCAGAATTTTAAAGTCTATTCTAAGATTTACTGGCAGCCAATGCAGGGATTTGAGAACTGTTCAGCTTTCTTTGTTCTTGTTAGAACTCTAGCAGCCGCAAAAGGAAAAAGAAGAAAAACATACTACCTGTGAGTACATGACTGGTTTGTTTTCAGCCATTTTTTGAGACTGTCTTTGAAAGTGGCAATATATATAATACACATTGACATATCACTGTTTTCCCAAAGACGATAGGCTATATCGAAGGGGAAGACAACGCCAAATTAACACATTCCCAATTTCCCAACAAATTCCCATTCTTTAAAAGGTGCGCTGGACTCTATTAATGTACTTTACCTCCTTAATGTTGAATGCTGCACTTCTGGTCCAACATCATCCATCAGGAGTCGCCCTGTGCAGTCATTAATAATGTGCTTGCACTGAGCAAGGAAAGCCTGCCGAGCCATGATTCAGTGATCTCCCTGGAGTGTTTAAAACATAAGAAATAATTTGTTAACATATACAAATGTTGTGGGTCACTTCTAGAAGATTTAGATTTCCCATAATGCAGCAGGTATAAACAACAGTTTTACAGACTATGCTAATGTGACCTATGGTATCTGCCTCTGCTGAAGTATTTCACAGGAGTCGGAAGGATGGAGCATTTGTGGTTTATTCTCTGAAAGGGTGGGACACACAACAACCACAATCAGCATGGCATAGTGGGTATTGGTCTCTCTGCTCCAGCTACCACAGAAGGAAGCCATTCTCTGTGAGCTACTTTTACTTACAGTGATCGTATAGTGGTACATTATTTTACTGTATATAAAATAAAAGAACATTGATTAAATAAAATAAATCGTTTTTAACTGTACATATCTTTTATCATGTAATGGTGTCAATATCACAGTGCAATATATTGGATATTACTTGTAACCAAACTGTTTTGACTTCTGTTTATACAATTATTAGATAGACTTTGAATGACTTATAAGCAGCTTTTAACATTATAAATTACATTTAAATTAAATACAATGAGATACAATACATTCTTATAACATAGACATATAATCATGACAATTAGATACAGGTCCCTGTTTCCTAAATCTAAATGTTCCTTTTTTCTAGGTTTTTTATACAAAGGATAATATATTTTTAGCTTCACTGCCACCTGCTGGTGGTTACTAAACATAGCAGGCATGCAACGTGAATATCTGAACAGCCTTCACAAAAGGATTATCTTTAACACATTTTAACATAAACATACCTGAAAGGGTGGGACACACAACAACCACAATCAGCATGGCATAGTGGGTATTGGTCTCTCTGCTCCAGCTACTGTGAAAGGCAAGTTAAACACTATCCTGTATGCTATTGTGTGCTGGGGCAGCAGGCTGAAGGCAGCGGATGCCAACAGACTCAACAAACTGATCCGTAAGGCCAGGGACATTGTGGGGCTGGATCTGGGCTCTCTGACTGCGGTGTCAGAGAAGAGAATGTTGTCCAGGCTACGCTCCATCATGAACAATGACTCGCACCCACTCCACGGCGTGCTAGTCAAACACAGGAGTACGTTCAGTGAGAGACTGATTCCACCTACTGTAGATGCAATACGGAGAGGCACAGGAAATCATTCCTGCCTGTGGCCATGGGTCTATTTAATGCCTCTCTTAAAAGTGCACCTCGGAGACGCTCAGTCTCCCTGAGACTGAGCCAGCCGATAGGTTAACTGTGCATAGCTGAGCCACGTGTAACGTATAGGGCAAGCCGACTTAATATAAGGCCAGGGTGCAATAATGATAATTGACACGGAATGTATACTTACTCTACGAATTTGTATTTTGCTACTTGACATTCTACTTATTTTTTGCTTCTATCGCATTTACTAGTTATTCTATGCTATGTTGTGTTTTTCTGCTTATTTGCTAAATATTGCATTTACTACTGTCTATTTTATGCTATGTGTGTTCTGTGAGCGAGCTACTGTAACTTGTCCCAATTTCCCCCCGGGGATCATTAAAGTCTTTCTGATTCTGATTCTGATTCTGATCAAGAACGGCTCTCAGAGCTAACGCTAATTAGCCTCTTACGTTAGCTCAGAACGCTACGTGACTACTTCCAGTCAGTAAACATAAACGTAGCAGTTCAACTGAAAACGAGTTGCATTGGAAGTACAGGATAATGTCAATTGTTGATTCTGACTGCTTCTACACATAATATGGTGATGCAAATCACATTTATATAGCAATTTAAAGCTGAGAGCAGGAGGACCAAACTCACCCACAGAAGGAAGGCCCAATTCCAATCCGCCCCCTAAACACTCAAGCCCTGAGTCCCTCTAATGGCCGCCATCTGAAAGTGGTTGAGTCATCAAGTGTGGAAGGGATCCACATTGGCTAAATAAGAGGATTGGGACAGCAGAGCCCTTTGCACTTGACAAGATGATGTTGACTCTGGCACGTTTGGGGTTCGCTATATATTGTTTATTGTCAAGACGCTTTGAGGAATAGACTCCCTGATGAGTCTGTTCTCATCCAGGCTCTGGCTCCGAGTGGACAACAGGTCATTTAAAAATAAATGTAGCCTACTGCAAAATCTGCAATCTGCAACATGTGTAATTATAATTAAAATAAGCATAATAATGACATGTCACCCAACATTATACACAATGTCAATACTGTACAATACAGATTCGGTAAAACTATTTCTCATTCATCAAAAAAGTTGTGGATTGCAATTGTAGACCTAATAGAAATGATCGATGATTATTCTAGGATTGTGTAAAATAACTACTTGCATCCCTCTGATATAATATTTTTGTCTAATCTGAAATCCCTATTAATGTAATGTTTCATTGTCAATTAAGGCATTCCAGCGCACTCGCAAACACCGCGTTCGTTTCGCGCGTGTTGTTTTATTTTTTTGACAGATATTTGCAGCCTTCCCCGTTTTATACATCACAACGCTATGCATTGTGGGCAATTCCCTTTCCGTAAGTGGCCATAGCTGCTCCCTTACGGTAAGGGGGCAGAAAGGGCTCACTCTGAGCCCTCATTCACTTTGCGATTTCACTGTGGGACATCCCTAAGCCCTCACTCCCTTCACGTGAACGCGCCTCTAAGGGCTTCAGGCAGTAAGGGGGCGGATTGGAATTGGGCCGAAGCCATTCTCTGTGAGTGACCCACAATGCACTGCGTGTATATAGCAAAACACAATGGATGCTTTCTGGTCAGCACTTTCATTACAACATAAAATTAAATAGAAATGATGGTTGCTGGTCCCAAATTAAACCAGAATTTAACTATTAAATATGTTATTTATGCACACTGTTACACTAACACAGCCTTGCTCTATCAATCCTTCAACCTTCTTGAAAAGGTTTTGCCTATCCAAAAACATGTTGATATTCTAGTATTTAAAAAGGTTTTAACCAGTGTGTTTTCCAAGACTTTCACAGTTCCAGAGTTTAGGTTCAAGTCCCTCCGAAACTCGTAAAGACTGTGCATGTGTAACCCCATTCAAATTTAAGTGCATGTCTACTCACGTGGTTAAACAGGCTAACATAACACTGAGCTACAACAGACTCACCGAGATAGCCAATGATCAAGCTTCTTTCTTTCTTTAGAAGAATCCCGGGCGATGTTGTAGCTCCTTGTCAACTGTGTTCTTAATCTAATTCAATTCGAAGATATTTCAATTTTTTTCAAAGCTCTAATTCAGGTTTCCAATGGATAAGTTGGCTAGCTAGCGCCAAACCACATTAGCACTGTATGGACAAAAGAAAAGATCGTCTGTTACAAAAAAGATGGCCACTCGGTAGCGCTCTCTGCGCGCTGAGGCAGAGCATATCAGAGATCGTCTACAGAGAAAGATGATCACTCCGAGTGCAAAGGGACGGATGTCAAGAAACTTAATTTAAAGTGACAGTAAAATAATGCAGGTCTAGGGTAGCCTGGGTAAACCCAGCCCCCAGTGACCTGCTCTCAGACAGACCCTGCTCATATCAGGTCTGAACCATAGACTGTAAAAATAAGGTCTGAACAGGTCTGAGAGCAGGTCACGTGGGGGCTGGGCAGTGGCGTGCCTGACCAAGTTGGTGCCCTAGGCAAGATTTTTGCTGGTGCCCCCCCCCCCCCCCCCTCCCACAAAGAAAATATAATAAAAATTATATCGCAGCTAATCCACCACTGCAGTGCAGGCTCAGAATGGCCCTTCCCCAGTACTGTTAGGTAGGGGGTGCTGTAAGGAAGGAACCCTCGGCGCTGCCCGCAAGGGCAGCGGCGAAGAAAATTTGACGTTTTTTGGACTTTCATCCATATTTAGAAGAATATTTAATTTTAAATTAACATTAGGATTATACTGTTGTGATGTCATTATTCAGTATCTTCTCCTTTTCTCACTCACTTTCATGTAAGCACCTGCTCTCCCTTTAGTCGTTTTACACTACAACAGACAGCAACACAGGCATAAACACTGAACTTATTATTATTATTATGGAAAACTAGATTATGATGAAAATCAAACACTTTTGAAGAGAGAGTGTATGAAATAAGATTAGAGCTGGGAAGCACAAACTGTTTTTTAATGCATCTTGTTGGTGATATAAACACAAGACAGCCAAATCCAACAATTTCAAAAATCCAATTTCTTGCCACTAGGGGGTGCTGCAGCACCCTCAGCACCCACCTTCCAGCTCCCTTCCCCCACTCTGGGAAAAAGCTCCGAGCAGGTAGAAGGGGGCGCGGCCGCGCAGGGGGTGGGGTGGTATGGATTAGGGACCATGGTGAAAGTGCTGCAGCCAGAAAGGCAGAATTAGAAAAATGATTTCACTATTATTTAAAGACTTAAGACGTTGTGCTGCTTATTTTTTGTCTACTATTGTAAAATAATAGTAGGCCTATTATCATGAAAAAGTATTTGTAAAAAAAAAAAAAAAAAAAAAACATTTTTTTTTTTTTTTTTTTTTTTTTTTTACCCTCTCTGGCGCCCCTAACGGCTCAAGCGCCCTTAGCATTTGCCTAGTTCGCCTAATGGACGGCACGCCACTGGGGCTGGGTTTACCCAGGCTAGGTCTAGGGCTGAAGTTTCCTAGTAGAGGAAATGGTAGGTCAAATGTAGACTATGAATTTTCCCATGGGGATAAATAAAGGATCCTTTAACATCTTTAGTCCATGTGGAGAACGCAGGCAATTTTGACAATCTCTGCTGCAAATGTTTGTTAAGAAACGGTATCTTCCCCAAAGATATTATAAATTATAAAAAAAAAACTGTATGCTAAATGCAATAATGTGACCGTTTCTATGTGTGTTATTCGTTATGGAAGATATGGCTCATAGAGCCTCTGACTGGCGTGCACATTCAAAAATCCAAGGGCCTTTTTTTTTCTTCCCCCCCCCCCCAGATTTTTGATCCCATTTTTATCGCCCATTAGTGCTAATTTTAATTTATTTATCCTGGTTGCTACTCCACCCTCTGCCGATCTGGGGAGAGCCGAAACTGGCTCCATGCTTCCTCCGAGACATGGGCAGTTAGCCAGCCGCTTCGCCTGACAGAGGAAGCTTCACCGGTAGGACATAGCACGTGGGAGGTTCACGCTATTCCAACCAGTTCCCCTCGCTCTGAACAGGCGCCCTTAACGACCAGAGGAGGAACCATATTAGCAACCAGGATATTGCATGTTTTGGTGAAGGGGGTTCCTATATGAAGGAAACCCCCGGGAGGCACGGGGAGAACATGCAAACTCCACACAGAAAGGCCCTTTTGACGACCCCACCCGGGCGGTGGGCACTAGAGGACATGCGGACGGGCACGCATTCCTTCAGTGTTCATAGCGTCCCAGGTGGGAATCGAACCCAGGACCTTCGAGCTGTGAGGCGACAGCGCTTATACCACTGCACCACGGTACCCCCCGATCCAAGGGCCATTTAACCATTTATTGGAAACAGGGTGGATAGTTCACACTTTTAAAAGTCTAGCCCAAAGATGATGTTGATTGGTAGAGTTTGTTCTCAGCACAATCCATCCTGTTCCTCATAGCTCTGGAAAGTTGGGCAAAACGATATATAGGCTGACTGAGGATCGCAAAAATGTCATCAACACTGCACACAAAGTAAATTTCTGTGATCTTCAGTCAGCTTCTACATACAGGAGCGTGACCCCGTCAATGGGTTCACTGAAATTTCCTTTGCATCTGTGGCTTACATTTCAGTGAGCCTCAGTCAGCTTGCGCGTACAGGAGCGTGACCCCAGTGACCGTTGATTCATTTTTGCCCAACTTTCCAGAGCTACTATGAGGAACAGGATGAATTGTGCTAAGAAAGAACTCGACCAATCAACATCATCATTGGTAAACAAATAGGGCTAGACTTTGAAAAATGTGAACTATCCCTTAACTGGTCAACATTTACACAGATTGAATAAATAAATGGCAAAGACACATGCACAAAATCAAGGGAAAATAAGCCCACAGACACAGCAAGCCAGTATGCTTGCCGGTATGTGGGCGTGGCTTTAGGACACAAAATTTTATGGGCTGAATATATCCCTGGAGATGAGTTCAGACAAAAAATTTGAGTCAGTTTCGGCCATTTCCGTAGGAGTTATAAGCATGTGATAATGTAACTTTTTAAAACGAAGACTCCTTCCCTCTGCGAAGGGGGTGGGTCCAATCGGTCCCATTTTTCTCAGGTGTACTCCCCTATGGGGTGTGCACAACATACAAAAAAATTGGAGCGCCACGCCCACCGGGGGAGTTAATTGGTAGCGAGGGCTTCAAACTGATTGAAGGTGTTAGGGTTGTATAGCCTGACAGGATACCCATGGGATTGTGGAAGTTGGGAAAAAGTTGAGTTAGACACTTATTCATATGTGAAATTGGACAATCCAATGCAAGTGGTCTCAAGTATATTGGGCTTTTCAATGGCGAGATATTGATCGCCATCAGCGCGACTTTTGCTAAATATATACCATTTAAGCTACTTACTATCTAAATTGATCTCAGAAGGGTGGGGGGTTGCGGCCCTTGGCCTCGCCCACTTCCATTTAAGGTTATTATTGTATTGTGCCAAGGGCCAACATCACCCGCCATGGGGCGGGGCCAAGGAAGGCCTCGCCCGCCCCCTGGGTCCAGCCCGAGGGCAGAGAGAGGCTCTTAGCCTGGTTATAGGCAGTCTGGAGGTCGGGGTGGCTGTCCTGGGTGTGTAGGGGCGGGAGAGGGCATAGGTCATAGGTCAATCCAGCAGAAAACAGTGTTTATTTCTTTATTTTCCTACTTTTTGAGGTGTGTAGGGGTGTAGCGTAGGTCCGATACCTTGAAGGAGTACAATCATGTTCCAAGCTCAAACATTAATTAATCACATTGAACACATGAGATCGAGTTTAGTATATCCGTGAGAGGCAAGTTCCCGTTTGTTCAGTGTACATGTACTCTTAAGCAAACGTTACTCATCATGATGAGTATAGTTACTTTACTCACCAGAGAGTAACCTCTACTCAGTAAAATGAGCAGAGTATACCCAAACAGTAGCAAATTGTAAAGGTTACTTTTTTCTTAAAGTAAGGGTAGCAATTACCATCTACAGTGTAGAGACACCCAGGCCAGCCCCAGACACCCAGGGAAGCCACCCCCACCTCCAGGCTGCCAACAAACAGAACTAGAACGACCGCAACGCGGACTTATGCCTCCGCATTAGTTCATTCTGGAGTCCAAATCGCCATTTGAGGCAAATTGGAAGAGATTCCGTCAAGGCGCTCCTGTGATGTTGCGTTACAGAGCTTGGAAATTGGGTGTGTGAGAGGTCACAGTGAGCTTGAACTTTGACCACCAAAATGTAATCAGTTCATCCGTGAGTCCAAGTCGATGTTTGAGACAAGTTTGATTAAATTCCCTCAAGGCATTCCTGAGATATCGCGTTAACAAGCTTGAAAATGGCGTTCGAGAGCTCACCTTGACCTTTGACCTTTGACCACCAAAATCTAATCAGTTCATCCTTGAGTCCAAGTCGATGTTTGAGACAAGTTTGATTAGATTCCGTCAAGGCATTCCTGAGATATCACGTTAACAAGCTTGAAAATGGCGTTTGAGAGGTCACAGTGACCTTGACCTTTGACTTTTGACCACCAAAATGTAATCAGTTCATCCTTGAGTCTAAGTAGATGTTTGAGGCAAATTTGATGAAATTCCGTCAAGGTATTCATGAGATATCGCGTTAACAAGCTGGAAGATGGCGTTTGAGAGGTCACAGTGACCTTGACCTTTGACCTTTGACCACCAAAATCGAATCAGTTCATCCTTGAGTCCAAGTCGATGTTTGAGACAAGTTTGATTAAATTCCGTCAAGGCAGTCCTGAGATATCCGTTAACAAGCTTGAAAATGGCCATAATCTTGAGATTGATCATTCACAGATGATCTTGTACAACCAAATGCAAACGTCGGGCCGTGCGTTGTGCAATATGAAGACATTTGGATTCAGGTGTGTCCAAACACATCCGCCGCCCGTGCATACAGCATAAATTATTCTTATTGCCGTTATTAAGGAGAGGAGTTGATTTGCCACTTAAGGAATGGTAAGTAGGCTAGGCTATGATCACATGTGGTCTCAAACACCAAGTGCTTTCGTAGGCTATGGTTACTTACATTTTTCTTCCATAAAAGCAAATATTATTCCCATGTTGCAAAGTGAGCTATAGGTCTATATGACGAATTCTAGCCATTCAATAGAGGCCTATATCAAAATTGTGCTGACGGGCAGATACTAGGCTTTCATCTTGCTGCGCACCTGTATGGAGCTGCCTGCCGCTGTCACAACATCTTTAACATCCAGGCTTTCCCCAGGGTTACCGTATCTGCACAGGGGCAGAAGGTCTTCCAGGTGATCAACGGCAGTTTTGTAGGTGTGCTTTTTTCCTCTTCTGTAGAGATAGCTGTAGAGATAGCTCACTGTGTCACAGCACAAGCTCAAGGATCTGGGACTAAACACAGCAATGTGTGACTGGATCCTGGACTTTCTGACAGACCGCCGCCAGGTGGTGAGAGTGGGCAACCTCACCTCCTCCCCACTGACCATCAGCATAGGAGCGCCCCAGGGATGCGTCTCCAGCCCCTTCTGGTACGACCTCTACACCCACGACTGCGTGGCGACTCAAACTCGAACACCACCGTGAAGTTTGCAGACGACACAGCAGTCGTGGGGCTGATCTCCAGGAGCGACGAGACGGCCTACAGAGAGGAGGTGGGGGCCCTGGAACAATGGTGCCAGGACAACCACCTCTCTCTAAATGTCTCAAAGACCAAGGAGGTCATTGTAAACTACAGGAGGGGGGGGGGGGGGGGTGCACACCCCCCAATCACCATCAATGGCACAGTGGTGGAAAAGGTGGACAGCTTCAAGTACCTGGGAGTCAACATCCACCAGGACATGACATGGGCCAGCCACACCGACACCGTTGTCAAAAAATCCTCAGGGACTTCTACAGAGGCACCATTGAAAGCCTGCTGACTGGCTGGTTCACCACCTGGTACGGGAACTGTACCACCATGGACCGCAGGGCGCTAAGAAGAGTGAGGCGCGCGGCCCAGCAAGTAACAGGATGTGAGCTACCAGAACTGCAGGAACTGTACAATCAGCGGTGCCTCAGGAGGTCCCTGAAGATCATCAAGGACACATACCACCCCCACAACAGCCTGTTCTCCCTGTTACCCTCAGGGAGGAGATACAGGGTCCCAAAAGCACGAACAAATCGCCTGAGGGACAGTTTCTTCCCGCAGGCCACGAGACTCCTTAACACACACAAATAAACAATCATGTAGCAGCTGCTACCATTACATATGATAATTATGCCTATGTTATTTGCACCTGTGCAAACAGAATGTTTAATTATGTTTTAAGGTGTCTACGCTAGAAAAGAAAATGAAAAGTTTACTGTTATTGCTTGTTGTTCTCTTGTTTTACTGCATCTATATGCCCTGTTTTTGCACTGTTATACTGTTATTTGCACTATGTTGTAACGGAGCCTACAGCACAAGAATTTCACACGTGATACTTGTACTATGGAGCACTAGGTGCTGAGGAGCATGGAGGAAAGATCTGCAGCTTGAACATCATAGTTCACTGCCAGGGCATCTGTGATTGCATCTTCTTTACCCACAGCTCCTGCAGGCCATCCATGTAATTTTCCGTGATCCTGGTCGCACTGTTCTGTTAAAAGCAGATTGTCAGGTTGAGCTTCCAGAACTATCCTGTGAGAAGCATGAGGAGGCAGATACCAGGATGTTTGCCCACATTGCATACTCATTACAACATCTGCACCACAAACGGGCTGTAGTGGTGGCTACTGACACAGACGTGATCATGATGTGCATATACTACATTGCACACATGGATGGCCTGCAGCAGCTGTGGGTAAAGAAGATGGATATCTACCTGCTCCTGCAATCGCAAACGCCCTGTGAACAATGATGTTCAAGCTGCAGATCTTTCCTCCATGCTCCTCAGCACCTACTGACTGCATGTGACACAGTGAGCTATCTCTACAGAAGAGGAAAAAAGCATGCCTACAAAACTGCCGTTGATCACCTGGAAGACCTTCTGCCCCTGTGCAGATACGGTAACCCTGGGGAAAGCCTGGATGTTAAAGATGTTGTGACAGCGGCTAGGCGGTACATGGTGTCACTGAATGAGAGGAGTGACTTCAGTGGGAATTTGGATGCACTGCGAGCCCATCTCTTTGGCAATATCAAAGGAGACATGCGTTGCCTTCCACCTACCGAAGATGCCTTCGTTCCAGTTACACCTTCGCCGAGCCCTGCATCAGTTGGCTGTATGCAAGCGAGCACACATGTCTCAACCAACCTACCCTGTTGCCACTGACTTCAGCAGAGAGCTTGTCAGTGGTAAGCTGATGGCAACCATGATGCTGAAGGAGGCAAAACCTGCAGAATTCAAACACACCAAATACTGTCACTGCAAGAAAAGCATGTGTGCCCGAGGATGCTCTTGTGTGAGAGCCAATGTCAAGTGTGTCATCGCATGTCTCTGCACTGGGGACCCCAATAAATGTTCAAGTATTGAACTCACACTTGAAGACAGTGACAGTGATTGAGTTATTTTGTTCATTGCAAAGGTACTTTTGTTATATTATAGACCTTGTTGCCAGTCTTTTTTCTTTCTTTTTTTAAAGTGTTGTGTTCAATAATTTTGTACAGCTAATGTTTAATTTAATGTTTTCTAGATACTGGTCACAATCTATCCAAATTAAGCTGTATAACAATAATTGTTTTGTTGGCTTGTCATCCAGTGTACATTTTGTGATTAAAATCATTTTGTTGTTTTCAATTTCATGTATTGTCTTTGGGGTACAGGGTTTTGTTAAAACTAAAAACATGCCATTTTCTTTAGCTTTTGGGCCTGTGGATCCCTGACTACATCCTCTGGTTCACTTTTCCACATTGTTAATTTTCTTCTGACCACCAGGTGGCCAAAACACAGTCTTTTTTCGGGTGTGAAACAGCTTGGCGCTTTTTTACGGCCTTTTGGCGGCAACCAATCCTCACACTCCATTCGAATCCAGGAATCATTTAGCTAGCTACACCCCACATCAACCAATCTGCGCTTGTGATCCCCCAAAATTGTAGGATGGGAGGGACATCTTGACACCAGATGAGAGATTTTGTCTCATTCAGTTCTCGCACCTAGCTCCAATATGCGCCGACGTTTAGAGCAGCTTCGGGACCGAATTAATAATAACATAGATAGGTTTTCACAAGGCAGCAGCATGGATGGAGCTGAAGAACCATCGGCTGACACAGCCCTTGTGTCAAGGTAGGCTCTAGTGATTTAGATAGAATATTATATGCTAAATGGTCGACATGGAAATGCCTTGACTAACGCTATCTCCTCGACTTGTGCGAGCAACAGCAATGAAATACATACTAAATGAATGTGCAATATATTAACATGCTGTTACAGTAATTTCGCGTGGGGTAGTTTGGTCCGAATGAAGTGTCGGACTCGCGGGTAGTCCCCGCTCGGGTGGGGCAAACCGAAATGGTCGGAATAATGAGACTTGCTTGTTAACCGTGTGAGTGAGTAGCATCCATCCTCAAACAATAACGGGCGCAAACGGGGCTAGGTGCATGCGCTCTGTAAGTAACACATTTTCTGTCACATCGTGGTTCATTATGGCAGTGTAAGCTATTTATATGAAGGTGCTATGCTATATAATTGATGTTTACGTTCGAGACAGCACTGTAGGCTTTTATGTTGAAGGCAGGAAACGGAAGTGTTTGGTTGTTGTTGTGGGGGGCTTGACTCTAGCTTATAGGAGCACCGGAAAAAGAATAAAGCTGGTGCAATGTTTAACCTTTGAAGGGGAATTGCCATCGGTAGTGTTTAGTGAGTATGTTTGTTACAGGGTGAGGCCCTTTGAGAGAGCGCCTATCAGGTGCTATAGTTGTCATGAGTATGGACATGTGGCATCAGTGTGTACTAGGGAGAGAATATGTAGGAGATGAGGGAAGGAGGATTGTGGAGTAGCACTTTATGGAAGTGGTATTGAAAGTTGCAGTGTGGAGAAGGAACAGCTCAGGTGTTTGCATTGTGAGGGGAATCATGATGCAGGGTCTGTGGATTGTCCGTGAAGAAAGAAGGAAAGGGAGGTAAACAAAATCAGAGAAGAACAGGGGTCATCATATGCTGAGGCTGTTAAAAGGTGGAAAGGGGAAAGAAACCAGGACAGGGTGATTGCACAAAGGGAGCCGGAAAAGTAAAGAGCAAGTCACAGTAATGTTATCTGTATGGACAAGAAGCGATTCCTGGCATTCATCGCCATGGTGTTAAACTGTGCTGCTAGTATGACTGGGAAGATGGAGAGGGCTGAAATGGTGGTTGACGCTGCAAAGAGATTTCTGGATGTGGTTGATGTATCTGGAGCAGAGATAGATAAAATACTGAGAGATGCGTTTCTGCAAACTCAGGCGTCTGCATCTGGAAAGTAATTATGAATCGGAGTACTTTGGCTGGATATGGATATGGTGTTATTTTGTTTATTTTAGTTCAATTAAGATCAGTTTAGGTTTAGTTCAGTAGATGGCGGTAATGCAACATTGCAACAATGCAACACTTTCCATAGGTTAAACCTTTTCAGAAGGACGGAAGGGCAAGGTCCCAGGCGTCGCCGGACTGTTGCAGCGAGGAGGAGGATGGTCACCCTAAAGGTGTCCCTCCTAAACCATGGGAGAGATGGTTATCGGTCTTGCCGAGGTAATTAGCCACATTTCGGATACAATACATTACCACAACTTGGTTGGTGATTGATTTATTTTCATCTGAGAACATTCAATTTTCAAAAAAGTGTATCTATACATATGTATTATTAATAAGGTGTTTATGTTTTGTCAGACATTTCGCACACCTGCCACGTGCGGGTCACACTGGACCTACAACCAGCTGAGCTGGTCCAGGCCCTCAGGGAAGCCGTCCCAGATATCCCGGACAATTTCGACATGTGCCGGCTCGTTGGCCAACGCAGAGCTTTTGCTGTGGTCAACGACCTCACTCCAAGGGCGCTGCGTGCAGCCTTGGGTCGGTCCAACCTGTACATCCGGCCCAAGGTATACAAACATTTACATAAGATATACACCAGGAAAAATCTAAATTGACCAATGTAGATTTCTGTTTATTGATTGATTGATTAAGCATCTTCTGTTACAGGATGCTGCCTCAGCTGCAGTGGTCAACCCACCTGAAGCACCACCAGGCGCATCCCAGGTAGATATAATGCGTGGGGGGGGGGGGGGGGGGAGTACTTGTGCGTTGTGAAATATAAGTCCAGCCATTTGATTTGACATTAAGCTCTTCCCTCTTTGATAATGAAAAGTATATGAAAGGTTTGAGATTACCATTGTGCACTATTTGACAGTCTGTAGTGTCTTCAACAAAAATCTTCTGTTACAGGAAGATGACCCAGCTGCAGCGGTCAACCAGCCTGAAGCACTACTAGGCACATCCCAGGTAGATATAATGCGGGGGGGGGGGGGGGGGGGGAGTACTTGTGCGTTGTGAAATATAAGTCCAGCCATTTGATTTGACATTAAGCTCTTTCTAAACTGTTACCTTTTCTATAATGTACAGTATATGAAAATATAGCTCTGAGTCATATGCGGTTGAATCATGTGGCAGAGATGACCAATTGTGCATTACCAGCACAGTGCTGTATATGACCTGGACTATTTTAGCACTTAACTCCTTCATTGAAATTGCCTTGCTTCCAGTTGGATGATAAGTTTTAATCTCCTACACATTGTCAATAACACATTGTCTTTATATTGAATATCACCTGGTCACATTGAAGTGCACTTGCATTGTTCATTTACAAGATGAATAACTTTCCTATCCTCAGGCCCAGAGAGACACTGAGGCCAGAGAGATGCAGAGGAGACAAATTGAGGTATTTTCCAATCTGCACTACAATCTATGTATTGGAAACAGTGATTAAAGAACCCTTTGTTCAAATTAATTTGTTTTAAACGAGAAAACCTTTTTTTGAAGAAGCTGCCGGTTAACGCAATGTACGGTATGCATGACAGACCATACATTAAAACATTCTGTTAACAAAAGGGGTACATTCCATGCTTTCTAAATCCATCCAATTGAAATGCATATTTAATGGAACTCTTTCCATTAGGAAACAAGACGGCTCAGAGCTGAGCAAGATCGAGAGTTCCAGACAGGCCTCAGGATGGATAGAGAGAGGGTGTGTTTTTATATACATAATTCTTTATGGTCACAGAAAGCAGTGAAAGCACCTATCATTTTAGCTATTGTGGTTATTTTCTTAGAGTGCAGCTGCTGCATTGTTTATTGACAACATGAATCACTTTTCTACCCTCAGGCGCAGAGAGAGACCGAGGCACGCCTTGCCATGGAGGCAGAAAGCAGAGCGGACTCTGATGCAACGGAGATGGCAGAGAGGAGACGATTGGAGGTATTTTTCAATCTGCACTACAATCGTTGGAACCCTTTGTCCTAATTGATTAGGGTTAAACTTGCAATATAAGTAATAAAAATAGAGTCCGCACACTGGCAGCTGCTCCCAAATTTTTATTTGACCACAAAAAAATAAAAATAAAGTGACGTTTGCCCGAAACGTCACTTATTTAGTTGTTGTGGTCAAATACATTTTTGGGAGCAGCTGCCAGTGTGCGGACTCTATTTTTATTAATTATTTGCACTTCGGTCCTGCACCTGGTTTTAACCCCTCACTGGATGTGCATGCCTTTTTTGTACTTTTTAAACTTCCAATATAGTCTTAGAATAATCAGAATATTGTCCCTTAACACAGGACATGTCAGCGACACCTTTCCAATGTGTTGTAAATTAATGTCATGTCATTTGTCGTCCTTATTTTGTTAACAGGCAGTCGCTGAACGTACTTTGGTGGTGAGGGGGTCTGTAGACCCATCGCCACAGGGAACAACATTCCAAATGCGTTACAGCGACGGATCTCTCCGGAGGAGGAATTTCCTCCTGGACAGCCCTCTCCAGGTAAATGGAAGTGATTGCAGTCTTGCTTTGTCCTTATATACATATATATATATATATATATCTTTATTTTTATATGGTTTTATTTTTTTACTATTTGTCTGTTATATTCCCCTAACTTTTCTTCCAACATACAGGCTCTGATAGCATTTGCTGGAGCTGTTCCGGCGGCTACGGAGCAGCTGACGTTGACCTCCACAGAGCCACTGGTCACCATCAGCAGCCGGCAGGAAGGGACGATCAGGGAGTGTGGGCTGACCACCGGGACCACACTCAATGTCCTCTGGAATGATGATGCCGAGGTAATTCTGAG
This sequence comes from Poromitra crassiceps, assembly GCF_964638095.1. Lineage (NCBI taxonomy): Eukaryota > Metazoa > Chordata > Actinopteri > Beryciformes > Melamphaidae > Poromitra > Poromitra crassiceps. The sequence goes on from NC_139643.1 coordinate 7,284,130, forward strand.
GATACTGCAATCAAGTGTAACCACTGACGTTGTCTAATTACTACAGTGTTTCAGACTGGTTGTTACTGATTGTAGTTGCATGCTGAACGACCATATGCAGGAGAATAATAATCTCTAATGTGCATTGGGAAATGGAAGGACAAACCGTTTCTAAACTGTTACATTTTAGATAATGTACAATACATGAAAGGATAGCTCTGACTCATGAAATAGGTTTGAGAAGTTTAGACAGGCGTGTGGCGAATCAATGTGGCAGAGATGACCACTGTGTGCATTATGAACTGATTTTTTTTAAATTAATTTTACCTGTCAATCAGCTCCCGCAATGTTCCCTTTCCAGCCATCTGTTCCCTGTTTGTAATTGGCCCCAGTGTGTGTTTATATGGGCTTTGGTTTTTAGTTGTCTAGGTCAGGGGCCTATACAACGGATCGAGATAAACATATGATCTGGATTGACCTACATTTCTCAATTCCTTTGTTTCCAGACTTCTCATGCCAGCAGGGCCGATTCACCTGTGCGAGAGATAGAGTTGATCTCCTCCACAGCCTCAAGCCCGGTCATGCAAGAAGCCTCCAGCCCGGTCTCCTCCAGAGCCTCTCAACTCCGCTGCATGCTGTTGATCCTGACGAGTAAGTTTCTGCACCCATTTTATGGAAACTATATACTACCTCCAATACATTCTCCTCTGACTACCCTCTTCCGACTAGTACATTACATCTTCTTCCAGTCATTTCTCCAAATGGTTTCCAGTGGTGGGTAGAGTAAACAAAAACCATACTCAAGTAAAACTACACCAGTCCTGGGGCCTGTACCATGAATGGAGATAAACAGATCCAGGTTGTCGAGTTATCGGTCACGGCGTCACCCCTAACCTCGTCCAAGTAGGCCAGAAACAGGTCCCAGATAGTTGAGAATTTCCCAAGTGAGTTGGTCCTCAGGAACCGGAGTCCCTCCATACGTATAACCGAGAACATGTCCATCAGCCACAGCTGAAAAGGAGGCGGAGAGGGGGACTTCCCTCAGAATGAGTCTCTTAGCAACAGTCGTCCCCCTGCGTCAGAGACTGTTGCACAGCCATGAAGGGTTATTTTATAGGTCTTGGAGTAGGAGTACTGATCCAATATTGAGGCCCAAACCCTATAGGTCCCTAAAAGTTTGCCCTATAAGTTGTGTGTGTGTACATGTATGTCTGTGTATATTTAGATTGTAGATTAGTCGACAACTGTCGTCGTCTTATTTGTTTTTTGTCTTTCAAACACTTTATAGTGTGGTTAAAATTGTTGTGGTTTGTGTGTATGTATATATACATTGCTTGGCGTCTCACCTCTGTATAACTGTCTGACGAAGAGCTAGTTAGCTCGAAACGTTACCACTGCACTTGGTGCAATAAAGCTATCCAAAAGTAGTCCTTGTAGTGTGCGAGCGATTTTTCATTTGTTTCACTATCTTTCAAACAGGCCCACCAACGCTGCAGAGGTCCTGCAGAGGCTGGCGTCTATGGTTCAGCCCAAGATCGCAAATAACCTCATCAACGTGACGCGAAGAAATGTTATCGGCGGTGTAGCACTTTATGGAAGTGGTATTGAAAGTTGCAGTGTGGAGAAGGAACAGCTCAGGTGTTTGCATTGTGAGGGGAATCATGATGCAGGGTCTGTGGATTGTCTGTGAAGAAAGAAGGAAAGGGAGGTAAACAAAATCAGAGAAGAACAGGGGTCATCATATGCTGAGGCTGTTAAAAGGTGGAAAGGGGAAAGAAACCAGGACAGGGTGATTGCACAAAGGGAGCCGGAAAAGTAAAGAGCAAGTCACAGTAATGTTATCTGTATGGACAAGAAGCGATTCCTGGCATTCATCGCCATGGTGTTAAACTGTGCTGCTAGTATGACTGGGAAGATGGAGAGGGCTGAAATGGTGGTTGACGCTGCAAAGAGATTTCTGGATGTGGTTGATGTATCTGGAGCAGAGATAGATAAAATACTGAGAGATGCGTTTCTGCAAACTCAGGCGTCTGCATCTGGAAAGTAATTATGAATCGGAGTACTTTGGCTGGATATGGATATGGTGTTATTTTGTTTATTTTAGTTCAATTAAGATCAGTTTAGGTTTAGTTCAGTAGATGGCGGTAATGCAACATTGCAACAATGCAACACTTTCCATAGGTTAAACCTTTTCAGAAGGACGGAAGGGCAAGGTCCCAGGCGTCGCCGGACTGTTGCAGCGAGGAGGAGGATGGTCACCCTAAAGGTGTCCCTCCTAAATCATGGGAGAGATGGTTATCGGTCTTGCCGAGGTAATTAGCCACATTTCGGATACAATACATTACCACAACTTGGTTGGTGATTGATTTATTTTCATCTGAGAACATTCAATTTTCAAAAAAGTGTATCTATACATATGTATTATTAATAAGGTGTTTATGTTTTGTCAGACATTTCGCACACCTGCCACGTGCGGGTCACACTGGACCTACAACCAGCTGAGCTGGTCCAGGCCCTCAGGGAAGCCGTCCCAGATATCCCGGACAATTTCGACATGTGCCGGCTCGTTGGCCAACGCAGAGCTTTTGCTGTGGTCAACGACCTCACTCCAAGGGCGCTGCGTGCAGCCTTGGGTCGGTCCAACCTGTACATCCGGCCCAAGGTATACAAACATTTACATAAGATATACACCAGGAAAAATCTAAATTGACCAATGTAGATTTCTGTTTATTGATTGATTGATTAAGCATCTTCTGTTACAGGATGCTGCCTCAGCTGCAGTGGTCAACCCACCTGAAGCACCACCAGGCGCATCCCAGGTAGATATAATGCGTGGGGGGGGGGGGGGGGGGGAGTACTTGTGCGTTGTGAAATATAAGTCCAGCCATTTGATTTGACATTAAGCTCTTCCCTCTTTGATAATGAAAAGTATATGAAAGGTTTGATATTACCATTGTGCACTATTTGACAGTCTGTAGTGTCTTCAACAAAAATCTTCTGTTACAGGAAGATGACCCAGCTGCAGCGGTCAACCAGCCTGAAGCACTACTAGGCGCATCCCAGGTAGATATAATGCGGGGGGGGGGGGGGGGGGGGAGTACTTGTGCGTTGTGAAATATAAGTCCAGCCATTTGATTTGACATTAAGCTCTTTCTAAACTGTTACCTTTTCTATAATGTACAGTATATGAAAATATAGCTCTGAGTCATATGCGGTTGAATCATGTGGCAGAGATGACCAATTGTGCATTACCAGCACAGTGCTGTATATGACCTGGACTATTTTAGCACTTAACTCCTTCATTGAAATTGCCTTGCTTCCAGTTGGATGATAAGTTTTAATCTCCTACACATTGTCAATAACACATTGTCTTTATATTGAATATCACCTGGTCACATTGAAGTGCACTTGCATTGTTCATTTACAAGATGAATAACTTTCCTATCCTCAGGCCCAGAGAGACACTGAGGCCAGAGAGATGCAGAGGAGACAAATTGAGGTATTTTCCAATCTGCACTACAATCTATGTATTGGAAACAGTGATTAAAGAACCCTTTGTTCAAATTAATTTGTTTTAAACGAGAAAACCTTTTTTTGAAGAAGCTGCCGGTTAACGCAATGTACGGTATGCATGACAGACCATACATTAAAACATTCTGTTAACAAAAGGGGTACATTCCATGCTTTCTAAATCCATCCAATTGAAATGCATATTTAATGGAACTCTTTCCATTAGGAAACAAGACGGCTCAGAGCTGAGCAAGATCGAGAGTTCCAGACAGGCCTCAGGATGGATAGAGAGAGGGTGTGTTTTTATATACATAATTCTTTATGGTCACAGAAAGCAGTGAAAGCACCTATCATTTTAGCTATTGTGGTTATTTTCTTAGAGTGCAGCTGCTGCATTGTTTATTGACAACATGAATCACTTTTCTACCCTCAGGCGCAGAGAGAGACCGAGGCACGCCTTGCCATGGAGGCAGAAAGCAGAGCGGACTCTGATGCAACGGAGATGGCAGAGAGGAGACGATTGGAGGTATTTTTCAATCTGCACTACAATCGTTGGAACCCTTTGTCCTAATTGATTAGGGTTAAACTTGCAATATAAGTAATAAAAATAGAGTCCGCACACTGGCAGCTGCTCCCAAATTTTTATTTGACCACAAAAAAATAAAAATAAAGTGACGTTTGCCCGAAACGTCACTTATTTAGTTGTTGTGGTCAAATACATTTTTGGGAGCAGCTGCCAGTGTGCGGACTCTATTTTTATTAATTATTTGCACTTCGGTCCTGCACCTGGTTTTAACCCCTCACTGGATGTGCATGCCTTTTTTGTACTTTTTAAACTTCCAATATAGTCTTAGAATAATCAGAATATTGTCCCTTAACACAGGACATGTCAGCGACACCTTTCCAATGTGTTGTAAATTAATGTCATGTCATTTGTCGTCCTTATTTTGTTAACAGGCAGTCGCTGAACGTACTTTGGTGGTGAGGGGGTCTGTAGACCCATCGCCACAGGGAACAACATTCCAAATGCGTTACAGCGACGGATCTCTCCGGAGGAGGAATTTCCTCCTGGACAGCCCTCTCCAGGTAAATGGAAGTGATTGCAGTCTTGCTTTGTCCTTATATACATATATATATATATATATATATCTTTATTTTTATATGGTTTTATTTTTTTACTATTTGTCTGTTATATTCCCCTAACTTTTCTTCCAACATACAGGCTCTGATAGCATTTGCTGGAGCTGTTCCGGCGGCTACGGAGCAGCTGACGTTGACCTCCACAGAGCCACTGGTCACCATCAGCAGCCGGAAGGAAGGGACGATCAGGGAGTGTGGGCTGACCACCGGGACCACACTCAATGTCCTCTGGAATGATGATGCCGAGGTAATTCTGAGGATACTGCAATCAAGTGTAACCACTGACGTTGTCTAATTACTACAGTGTTTCAGACTGGTTGTTACTGATTGTAGTTGCATGCTGAACGACCATATGCAGGAGAATAATAATCTCTAATGTGCATTGGGAAATGGAAGGACAAACCGTTTCTAAACTGTTACATTTTAGATAATGTACAATACATGAAAGGATAGCTCTGACTCATGAAATAGGTTTGAGAAGTTTAGACAGGCGTGTGGCGAATCAATGTGGCAGAGATGACCACTGTGTGCATTATGAACTGATTTTTTTTAAATTAATTTGAACTGTCAATCAGCTCCCGCAATGTTCCCTTTCCAGCCATCTGTTCCCTGTTTGTAATTGGCCCCAGTGTGTGTTTATATGGGCTTTGGTTTTTAGTTGTCTAGGTCAGGGGCCTATACAACGGATCGAGATAAACATCTGATCTGGATTGACCTAAATTTCTCAATTCCTTTGTTTCCAGACTTCTCATGCCAGCAGGGCCGATTCACCTGTGCGAGAGATAGAGTTGATCTCCTCCACAGCCTCAAGCCCGGTCATGCAAGAAGCCCCCAGCCCGGTCTCCTCCAGAGCCTCTCAACTCCGCTGCATGCTGTTGATCCTGACGAGTAAGTTTCTGCACCCATTTTATGGAAACTATATACTACCTCCAATACATTCTCCTCTGACTACCCTCTTCCGACTAGTACATTACATCTTCTTCCAGTCATTTCTCCAAATGGTTTCCAGTGGTGGGTAGAGTAAACAAAAACCATACTCAAGTAAAACTACACCAGTCCTGGGGCCTGTACCATGAATGGAGATAAACAGATCCAGGTTGTCGAGTTATCGGTCACGGCGTCACCCCTAACCTCGTCCAAGTAGGCCAGAAACAGGTCCCAGATAGTTGAGAATTTCCCAAGTGAGTTGGTCCTCAGGAACCGGAGTCCCTCCATACGTATAACCGAGAACATGTCCATCAGCCACAGCTGAAAAGGAGGCGGAGAGGGGGACTTCCCTCAGAATGAGTCTCTTAGCAACAGTCGTCCCCCTGCGTCAGAGACTGTTGCACAGCCATGAAGGGTTATTTTATAGGTCTTGGAGTAGGAGTACTGATCCAATATTGAGGCCCAAACCCTATAGGTCCCTAAAAGTTTGCCCTATAAGTTGTGTGTGTGTACATGTATGTCTGTGTATATTTAGATTGTAGATTAGTCGACAACTGTCGTCGTCTTATTTGTTTTTTGTCTTTCAAACACTTTATAGTGTGGTTAAAATTGTTGTGGTTTGTGTGTATGTATATATACATTGCTTGGCGTCTCACCTCTGTATAACTGTCTGACGAAGAGCTAGTTAGCTCGAAACGTTACCACTGCACTTGGTGCAATAAAGCTATCCAAAAGTAGTCCTTGTAGTGTGCGAGCGATTTTTCATTTGTTTCACTATCTTTCAAACAGGCCCACCAATGCTGCAGAGGTCCTGCAGAGGCTGGCGTCTATGGTTCAGCCCAAGATCGCAAATAACCTCATCAACGTGACGCGAAGAAATGTTATCGGCGGGGCTCAACGGGCCTTCCTCAGGCAGCGTTTTGATCCCATCTGTCGCATAGACGTGTGCTTCCTTTCAGACACAGTCTCGGAGGGGTCTATTGACGAGGGCGGGCCCACCCGGGAGTTCTCTAGGCTGCTGATGGCACAGCTGAGCCATCATTCAGTGTTTGAAGGCCCTGCTGAAGCTAGGACTTTGGCTCTGAATAGTCTTGGTATGTTTACATGCAAAGAACATTAACACAGTACAACCAGCTTTTTATATTTGTTCAACACAGCTTTGTTTTGACCGCTTCATATATACACAATACAAATTGACCATTGGACATTTTTGGCAGTTTCATTAATCACTTGTTAATTTTATTTTTTCCTTAGCTTTAGACAGGCACATGTACCGGACTGTGGGCCAAATGTTGTCCGTCTGCCTGGTCCAGGGGGGGGTCTCACCCCATTTTTTCGCGGAACGGCTTTTCAGCCAGGTGGCCGGGATCCCCTCTCGCCCTGCGGACATCACTGAAGTAGTTGACATGGAATACCGAGCCAAACTTCTGAAGGCAAGAAAATAACATTACCTTTTTGATTTTGACTAAAAGTAGGACTGCCAAACATTTAGGAACACAAGGATATACACAAGGTCATAGGCTTTTATGTTGTATCTCCCAATTCCTTGTATGTGTATGCATACTTTGCCAATAAAGCTGATTCTGATTCTGATCCCAAAAAACCAATTATGTCAAAAGAGAGACCTATCAAAGTAGCTAAATTTTATCCAAGATTGGAACAATGCTGTTGCTTGGCGAAATAAAACAAAGCTACATGTCTCTACATATTAATGTCAGTGGAGTTGCTAATTTCCTGTGTGTGTACATTTGTGTGTGTGTCTGTCACACTGATTATATTTTTATTTACAGATCAAAGCTGCCCAGACGCTGGAGGAAGCGCAGGGTGCCGTCCTCGAAGCAGCTGATCAGCTCCTGGCAATAGGGGCCTTAAAGCCTGTGCGGGCCATGGGTGACAGGGACGATATGCTCCAGGCTGCCCTCAATTTCCACCTTGGGGGACGAACCAGAGATTGCCTGGAACAGTAAGTGTTTTATGCTGGTACTACTGTTAGAAAACTAAATAACTGCACCAAAGCAGACCTGAAAGAAGTGGAACCTTTGTTATTCAACTTAAATATGTACGTCTCACAAGCGGTCGACAAACTAGTTAATTATGATAATAGGCCTAACAATACGAGTAATAGGGACACTGATGTACTCGGAAGAAGGTAAAATCATTAACAAATGGCATGCACCTCATGTTTCCTTGTGCAAGAGCTAGAATTTTTTGGGGGGGACACATGCTCACTACTGCCAGTTTTTACATTACTGGTGAAGCTTTACACCATGACGGGCTGCTTGCAGCTACTTCAAATGTTTCACTAAACCAGGACAATTATTAATGACACTGTTTTGAGTCATGCTGTTTCTTTTTTCTATAAGGCTCAAGGAAGGTCTGAGCACCCTTGGTCTCCTGGCCGAGGTCACTGCATGCCCTCAGGCCTTCCAGGCCCTGTTCGTCCAGAGCACAGAGGAATTGACGGCCAGCACACTCAGGGGGCTTTTCAAGCCGACATTCAGCAGTGCAGCACCAGGGTCCAACCGGAGGAATGCGGAGTTGGACACTTTGGGCTTCTGGGGTGATTGGCTTTTGGATGTCGAAGGTATATTTTTATATATATATATATTTTTTCTTTTCTTATTGCTGTACTGTGTTATAACCTGGTTGGATGTCGCTTTGGATAAAGGCGTCTGCCAAATATCTATAAAGTAAGGTGAGTAAAGTCTGGAATACTGGTCACTACTGGTAGATGTAAATTCATAGAAAACATTCTTCTGACTTGCATTCACTAGCACAATCAGTAACCAGTGAGCGGAAGGATTCCGATTGGTAACTTGTATGTTTCGATCCTTTATTTTCTGTATTTCTACAGGAGGACTGAATGAATCCGACCTGCAGGACGATGACGAAGCCCGTCAACTTGCAGGTGGTCCAATCAACCTGCAACGGGTTTTAATATTTGCCACTGGCCTCTCCCGCATCCCTGCAATGGGGTTTGACCACCAGCCAGAACTCCACTTCATCCACCCGGACGAAGTAAGTTCCCCACGGCCAAGACCTGTGGGCTGGTGGTCAGTGTTCTGGTCAACACAGACTATGATGTGTTCCACAATAACATGGTCATGGGAATCAGCTCCAGCCAAATGTTTGGGAACGCCTGAGGACTGATTTTCGTGAAGACAGCACTGCTGTTCTCAAAACTGTTGCAAATGAGTATTGTATCCATTTAAAATGTTTACTATTGATCTGTGTTTCCTTTATGTGTGTCGTGCTGACGGATTATTCAGTCCAGGACCTACTTGTTTTCAAGTGTAGCCTTATTTGCTACTTACCGATGATGGTTGGTAGAGTTCTTTCTCGGTGTTACGTTCCCAGTTTTACCAGGGGAGAAAGGATGTAACATATAACACAACAAACCGGGGGACAAAGGAGACAGGAGATAAATTACAATAATCAAGGGTTTTTATTACCACACTCTCAAAAGAGAGTTAACAGGCGCCCACTCTCCAACTGAGAGTCACACTCTAGAAGAGTTAAAGGTTTTGACCGACACCGATCCACAAGTGCTACTGTAGGCCTAAACACCACACAGCACACAAAGCTGTCAGATGGTCCACTGGGACTGACTGTCTGTCTCTCCTAGGTTTTAACCTGCAGCCTCTGATTGGCAGAGTGAGTACACCTGTGCTCTCCTGCACATGTGCCACAGCAGGGGGGGAGGGCCTGGAGATAATCAGTGAGCAGAGGCAAACATTAATACAGGCCACAAACACACACCACACCCGTAACACTCGGTTACACCCTGCCTTTTCGAAACCCCCCCACTCCGAAGATCGACCTCCATTCTTCGTAATGGAGGGGTTTTCCCATTTTTTTAAAGGCACCGCTATTCCGAATGGGGACATCCCCTCGATTTTGAAACCCCCCCACTCCGAAATTGATTTTCAAGTCCATATTTCTCCGAGTTTCCTGCATCAAACACTGCAACTCATTGTTTTTGATTGAAAATATGCATAGGCGGCACTAGACCATCGGGAATGGGGAAGCTACATTTCCTCAGATTTTCATAAGACAAAATCAGTTCAACCCGACTGGCATTCACAAATAAGAACGTCCTCATCTTGCTAATATGACTCAATTAACCTTATTCAACTGTGAGCATTTGACTCAAAGTTACAATTATTTTTTTTCAAACACTTTTCACGGTATGAATGTGGGCGTGTGTTAACAGCTCACCATTAGATGTAGAAAACATCATTTATGATTAGATCCTGTCGGTGTGTCAGGAGATATAAATAATCAGTTGAATATGCTGCTGTGGAACAGATCCTTGCGCTCTCGGATTACGCATTTGACAAATTTAACAAACTGTATGGCAAGACAACATAAATTAACAATGTTTAGTGATTGTAGAGAGATATCTCTGTGCACCTGGAGAAAACTGCGAGCCAGGAATGCGCAAGACCACACCTGGTATTTAGACCAGCAGAGTGGAAAGTCTGTGTGCCAAAAAATAAAAATAAAAACACTGCTCCGGCCCGATACGCGCTTAACTAGAGTGTGCGTTGTCAAGGTGTAGCCTATTTCTTTGCGGAGTGGGGGAGAAAGCAAGCGGGACAGCTGTGCCCAGTCCCTGAGCAGCGGCTCGCGCGATTCTGAACAACACAGAGTGCAAACATGTCTGTGATCCACAGCTGATTTTAGGATGTATCCAACGTTCACATTCCTGTATCTATCTGAATGCAGCAGGCTCGTGTTTACTGCTATAGCAAAATTATATGAAGACAGTGACATATAGCCTAATAAAAAAAACAATGAGTTGAAACGTTTATTTCAAGCTGCAGGAATGCAGGAAACTCGGAGAAATATGGACTTGAAAATCAATTTCGGAGTGGGGGGGTTAAATCAATTTGAATTTCTGAGTGGGGGGGTTTCGGAATGGGGGGGTGTCGGAATGGAAGGCGGTCCCCGCCACGAGCTTCCACAAGCTATGTAGTTTTTATACTAAACTAACTAACTGACTGCATTGTCGGTCCGGCCCCGGTTGGATCTCCCTGCCCTGTTGTTGACGGGGACTAGCTTGGCTCGCCTTTAGCCAGGTGGCTAGCCCCGCTCCCTGCGGCACCTTGGATCACCGTCCTCCCACCTCTCCTCCCTCGCTGTGGATGGGGGCTAGCTTGGCTTGCCTTTAGCCAGGTGCCTAGCCCCGCTCTCTGCGGCACTCTGGATCATCGTCCTTCCCCTCTCTCTCTCCAAGACTTTTATTCAAAGACTTTTACTTTTAATTCCTCTGCTGTTTCTTCGTGTGACCCCCGACAACGTGGTTAAGTCTGTGAATAATAGAGCTGAGTTCTTTGTTAACAAAGCAGAACTCTCCTGGTCTGTTAACTCATTCACCGCCAAAGACGTCTTTGACGTGTTATCAGAAATAGCCATCCAGGCCAAAGACGTGTTTGACGTGTTTTTGTTTTTATTAGTGCAGCGCCTAGTTCAAACACTTCCCCAGCCTGTGACATAGTATCAGGTCCCTAGCATCTAAGACAACACGTGAACAAACACATACCGCAGCTGTTGTTTTGAAATTGAGCAGGAGGAAAATCAGAAAACGGATAAACGCTTCCTTGTGCAGACAGGAGAAACGCCATTGAAACGCCCCTCGGCGCGCTGCACGAGCTGGTCGCCTTCCTCTGTGCCAGCCGGGAGAAAACGGGAGAAAGTAATCCAGAGAGATGTGTTTGATCATCGGAGGAATGAGGAAATGATCGATCAGAGGGCGGTGAGGACGTGTTGAATAGCCGAGGGGAAAGCGGGAATGATCAAATAGCAGGGAGGATAGGACAGGGAGACATGGACGAGGACGGGTGGACCAGAACAAAACAAAATAAACACACGAACAGCTAACAAGGCAGAAGCGGCAGTCACAGCAGCCCGCTGTCCGTTCTCAAGAGCTATTCAGTTGGTTCATGAAATCGCTGGGCTGCGTGCCCTCCAGTGTTGCTCCTGGCCAATCCCGGCGCCACAGGGCGTGGTTATTGCTTATCCTATGTGGGGTTAGAAATCACGCATCGTGTGTGTGTGTGTGTGTGTGTGTGTGTGTGTGTGTGTGTGTGTGTCTGTCTGTCTGTCTGTCTGTCTGTCGGTGTGTCTGTCTGTCTGTCTGTCTGTCTGTCTGTGTGTCTGTCTGCATACTCACTCACACTGAGTAAACTATATTGTTGAATGTAAAAAAAAGCACTTCATGTGTATATATATATATATTTTTTTTTTTTTCATTTGTGTCATAACGAATAATATTTACATGTCTGACGGCAAAACCAACTCTCCTCCCGCTTGGCTGGTCTGCAAAGGGACGCTACACATAACCCTGGAAGTCCTACTCCTGGTCCATCTTGGGCAGATGTGGTGAGGAGCGGGAGACGGGTCTCTCTCCCATTGTTTTCTCCCAGCGGTGACGAGGAGTTTTTCCCGTTATCAAACGCTTTTGCTCCACTTGCAGAGCTAGCCGTGACACCTGCTAGTGCTAATATGGTAGCGGCTAGTGCTACAGTCGTAGCGGCTAGTGCTACCATCTTGCTGTCTTCCCCGAAACAGCCTGCCCCGTCTCTGGTCCACTCCAAGGCGAAGAGAAAGCGGCGTATCCACCCAGAGTCACCTCCAATAGCACAGACAAAACGCTCTCGACTTACGTCCCCGCCATCTCCCCCAAACCCCAACTCCGTGTGCTTCCCCGTGAGCCCGCAGCCCGTGACCCACCTGTCCGTCACACCCCTGGACTCTGCTGTGGCCAGCGGTGACGTCACTAGCATTGCATCTCCGCTCCCAGCTGAAACCAATGACATGAATCAGTTGCAACCGCTTCTCCATCCTAAACTCAGCGTTTTCAGAGGGGGCTGTGCAAATAGGCAACCAGAAATCCTCATCATTGGTGATTCGATCATTAGATCTGTCGAGATTCCAGGCGCCATCACCTACTGCCTTCCTGGCGCCAGAGTTGATGACATTATTGAGCTCACACCAGCCCTTTCTGACCTCCATCCCTCAGCTCACACAATCATTATTCACGTGGGTAGCAATGACATTGTCAAAAAACAAGCAGTCATTCTGCGTGAAAAGCTTGAGCTACTCTCAATCACTATCCAGAGCCTAGGTAAAACCTGTGTCCTTTCAGGCCCCGTTCCCACTCTCTCTCCTAACTCTGAGCAGTTCAGCCGCCTTTTTGGGCTCCATGAATGGGTCAAAACCTTTTGCATCGCAACTGGGTGTGGCTTTATTAGCCACTTCGATTATTTCTGGTCAAGACCGGACCTTTTTAAATTGGATGGCCTGCACCCAAATAGCAAGGGTGTAAAAATAATCACAAATAACCTCATTCAGCACATTGCTTTTAATTCTGATTGATACAGATCCCAGCATGACCCCACCATAGAAATAACTTCCATCCACCTACATGAGCATCCCTCCCAGGGTCCTGCTGAACACTCCTCTGATTTAAATGACTTCAATGGTGACAACTCAGAGTCCCTACCCAACATTCCAGTTTTAATTAATAATAATTTTTCAACAGTGCGACTACCACGTCATGCTTCTAGGCCAAGCGGGGTCATAGTAGGCAACCTAGTGGATGTCTCCTCTGGGCCCATTCCTTCTGTTTTATCTGTTAATTACTCAAACTGTGTTGATTTAAAGTCCCCACAGGAGTTTAGGGCTCTTGAAGGTTTAAAATTCTTACATTTAAATGTCAGGAGCCTTCTGCCTAAACTTGATTATATTAATGTATTGATAAATGAGTCCTCCCCTGATGTACTTATCATCTCAGAGTCATGGCTATCTGAGAGAACCCCTGACTCAGATATCATAATTGGTGGGTATAATCTTTTTAGAATAGACAGAAAATCCAAAGGAGGTGGAGTCGTTGTTTTTGTTAGAGATCATCTGGCTACACATGTTCTCGCAAGTTCATCTGTGCCAAAACTATATGAGTGTATTGTCTTAGATATCTGTTTAGGGGGTGATATTCATGTCACAGTTATTGGCGTCTATCGCCCTCCCTCTGCACCAAATTTGGCCTTAGAGGAATTTGTGAAACTGTTGGCCAAATATGTCTCGTCCGAATTAGTTATTTTGGGGGACCTGAATCTAGATTGGTCGTCTGAAAATTCGTCTAGGCTGAAGCAGCTTTGCCTGGAATTGGACCTGTACCAGCTCATTCAGCATTCTACAAGGCCAAATTTAAGGAATCCATCTAAATCAACTTTGATTGACCTTGTATTGACCAATAGGCCACTTAAATACCCTCATAGTGGGGTCTTTGCTCTAGGCATAAGTGATCACTGCCCCACAGCTTGTGTCAGGGTGGCGAAAAACAACAAATCAAAGGGGCGTGTCATTAGAAAACGTAATTTCAAAGATTTTATAGAGCAGGGTTTTCTATATGATTTATTTTACTCTGATTTGGACAGGATTCATTTAATTCCAGACCCTGAAGTAGCATTCTCTCAGTTTTCTTATATCTTTAACTCTATTACTGACAAACATGCTCCTTACAAGAATTTCAGAGTAAAGAATCGCTCTAGTCCCTGGTTTTCAGCAGATCTCACAGAAGCCCTTCGACTTAGAGATGTGGCATGGTCAAAGGCGCGTCGTGCTAGTGAACCGGGAGACTGGTTGCAATTTAGAAAACTGCGGAATAAATGTATCGGAATGATTCGAAAAGCCAAGTCCACCTATTATTTGTCTTCTCTTGCTGAGACACAAGGAAATACAGCTAACTTCTGGAAGACTGTGAAGTCACTAAGATCCAGGCCTGCTTCCTCTCTCCCGCCGCAGATTAATAGTGAAAATGGTGTTATTTTAAATAAATCTGAAATGTGTGATGTTTTTAACCAACATTTCATATCCTCGGGTCATCTATTTGACAGGCAGTCTGCAAATACGGCTCCTGCAGTTCATGTTGATGTCCCGCTATCTGATAACTCGCACAATTTTCCACATTTTTCGTTTAGACAGGTAAGCACTATTGACGTTTTTAATGCACTTACACAACTCTGCATTAAGAAGTCCAAAGGTGAGGATGACCTTGACCCATATCTCCTGCGTCTTAGTGCAGAGATAATTGCTCCTCCACTTGCTCATATTTTTAACCTAACTTTTACCTCTGGTGTAATCCCTGCTGTGTGGAAAGCTGCACAGGTTATTCCCCTACATAAAGGCGGTGACCCAAGTGGTCTGAATAACTATAGACCAATATCCAAACTGTGCTGTTTAGCCAAGATTCTGGAAAGCCTAGTCAGTACACAGTTACGTGCTTTCCTGGAGGCACACAACATTCTTCAACCTCAGCAGTCAGGTTTCAGACCAGGTCATAGTACTGTCACAGCTACAACACTTGTCGTTAATAATATATTGAATGGTCTGGATGACCATCAACACTGTGCAGCTCTTTTTGTAGACCTCTCTAAGGCATTTGACACTGTGGACCATGTTATTTTGTTAGACAAATTGTCAGCTATGGGCCTAGATCATCTTTCTATCAGATGGTTCTCTAATTACCTTTCTGAGAGAACACAGGCAGTTGTTGCCGATGGCTTTAGATCGAGCTCTCTTGTTATTGGTAAAGGTGTCCCACAAGGGTCAATTTTGGGCCCTCTATTATTCCCTCTTTATGTTAATAATATTGTACTCCCCTCACAGCATTGTGATGTCCATTATTATGCTGATGACACAATTTTGTATAGTGTTGGTGCCAGTCTTGCAGCAGCCACTGCAAGCCTGCAGACTGCTTTTGACGCATTTCAGTTGGCTCTAATTAGTCACAAGCTGGTTCTGAACTCTGACAAGACCAAATGCATGTTATTCTCAAGATCACATGGGTCTGATCCAAATGTAGGTATTCATACTCTTAAAGGTGAACAAATTGAAATTGTCAACTCTTATAAATACTTGGGCATTTGGCTAGATTCTAAGCTCTCATTTCAAATCCATGTGGGACATCTAACCAAAAAGCTAAGGGGAAAAATTGGTTTCCTTTACAGAAACAGGTCTTGTTTCTCTTTATCTAACAGAAAAACCATTGTGCAATATCTTGTAATGTCTGTCTTTGATTATGGTGATGTACTATACATGCACGCTTCACCTTCCACACTGAAGCCTCTTGATGCAGTATTTCATAGTGCTTTGAGATTCATCACTGGTGATTTGTTTCTCACTCATCATTGTACTCTCTATGAAAAAGTAGGTTGGCCTTCTCTGACCGTCCGTAGAGATCAGCATTGTCTTTTGTTCATTTATAAGGCCCTGTGCGGTAAGCTCCCACTTTATCTGTCCTCGCTTTTAAATTTTAGTACTTTAAGTTATCAGACTCGTTCACAGACACACATTAGACTGGTTATTCCACGTATGAATAGTGAAGCAGGTAAAAATGCTTTTATCTTTTACGCACCTCATAGATGGAATAAACTTCAGGACTCTCTCAAACTGGACCAACTGGTCTCTATAGAGTCATTCAAAACGCTACTTGAGGATGGATCGCACAGGACTTGCACCTGTTTTACATTGCCCTCTTAACTGTCTGTACCTGTGATTTTATATGTCTGTATTGTTTTCATCTGTTTGAGTGTGATTGTGTTATTTTATAATGCCACAGTCTATTCTTATTCCTGATTTGTATTGTTGAATTTGTGATATTTGTTGTAAACAGGGCGTCCTTGAAAAAGAGAGCATGCTCTCAATGGTCCTCCCTGGATAAATAAAGGTTAAATAAAAAAATAAAAAAATACAGTTCAAAATAAAAGAATTGAGAGCGAGTTCTGCCTGAGATTGTGTGATTTAGAAAAATGCCAATATCTGCAATTTATCTTGTCAGAGAGACCTTTTTGGTGAAAACAGGGTGTATATAAAGGGCTATAAGTAGAGTACAGAACATGCTAAAAGCTCACTTTTTTTCCCCTGGTGAACCCAGAGACGTACATCTTCATTTTGAGCTATTGCAAATCACTTTGGTGCTAATAGATAATTTACTGTGGGTCTTGAAAGATGACCAACAATTATGAAAATCTTTGGCCTGTGCTAAATATTGGCAGTCCTAAACTGGCCATGAATGAGTTAAGCGACCCCCGACAGCAAGGATGGCGTTTCTTATTCCTCTATTTTGCCATTTTATTTCCCTCCTTTTTCTCTCATCCCTAATGGACCAGAGAGCCCTCGCTCCAGCTACAAACTCTCCTGCCCTGGACTATGAGTTGCCATTAGTGGTGAGTGCTCCCCACAAAGTCAACATCAATCCTGGCCCTGACCAGAGTGCTGTTTTCTACAGCTTTCTACTCCCACTGAGTTCAGTTCCAGGCAGGGACTGGGACTTAGGCATTTGAACGCACGCAGTCTGGTACCAAAAATGGACATCTTCAAAACATGGTTTTTAATTGCCAATCCTGATATTGTTTTTGTTTCTGAAACCTGGTTGAAATCTTCTGTTCCAAACAGTGTTATTGACATCCCTGGTTATAATGTGTTCAGATCAGACCGTAAGGCCAGAGCTGGTGGTGTTGCCATATATGTTGCCGAACGCTTCCAGGCCACTGTAATTCAGTCTATTTCACTTCCTAAGCAATATGAGTTTCTAGCCCTGCAAATTATTATAGGTAGCAGCCCGCTCACAGTCATTGGCTGCTATAGGCCTCCATCAGCCATCAGTAATGCAATTTCAAATCTGACAGACTTTTTGTCTAACCTCTCCTCTTCTGAACTGGTCTTACTAGGTGAGCTTAACCTTGATTGGCTTAACGAGAAGTCTAGCAACCTCAAGCAGATCTGTGACTCTCTAAATTTAAATCAGCTCGTCACTAGCCCCACCCGCTGCAACTCTGCTAAACCTGGTAATGACTTGCTCATCGATCTCATATTAACCAATGCACCACATAAATACGTTGCTGTTGGTGTATTCCCCGATGATATAAGCGATCACTGCACCATAGCCTGTGTTAGGAGCACTAAGCTGCCCAAATCTAAGGGGCTTGTCATTGAGAGATGGTGTTTTAAATATTTTTGTGAACAAGCTTTCCTTCACGACCTAGCTGATGTAAAGTGGCACCTAATAGCCCTTATTCCTTCAGTAGATAATGCCATCGACTTCTTCCAGCATCATTTCCTAGCAGTCGTAAATAAGCACGCCCCTTTAAAAAAATGTAGGGTTAAAAACAGGGAGAATCCCTGGTTCTCCAAAGAACTTGCTGATTTAATTTGTGCACGTAACAAGTCATGGTCCCAGGCTAGAAAGTAAAATACAGTAGATGACTGGAGGCTTTTTCGTACGCTTAGAAATAAGAGCACGGCCCTTATCAGAAAATGTAAAGCGGATTACTATTTGACCCTAACCACCGATAGCTTCCATGACCATTCTAAATTCTGGAAGACAATCAAAGCCCTACGGGGTAAAAAAGCTGCAAACATCCCACAAAAACTGAAAATAAATAACTCTGCTTCTTTCAATTCTGATAAGAAAGCCATGTCCAACCTGTTCAATGCTCACTTCAAGAAGTCTGGTCACATCTTTGATGAGCAACACTGTGAATTACCACCATGTCCTGGCAACACCACCAGCTCTGCCCAACCATCAGCACCAGCCTCAGCCAATCCCACCCATGCAGCTCCAGGTCCTTTTGCTTTTGATTTTGTGTCCTTCTCTGTATTCTGTCCGCCCTCCAGTCGCTTGATGCCATAAAGGCTGCGGGGCCGGACGGCCTTGACCCTTCTCTTTTAAAATTGGCAGCTCCGATCGTTGCTGAGCCCATTACGGTCATTTTTAATTTATCCACTAGCTCCAGCAAGCTGCCTGCTTCATGGAAGCAAGCTTTTGTTGCGCCTCTCCTGAAGTCTGGTGATTCTACAGTTTTAAATAACTAATAGGCCAATCAAAAGGTAGCCGATTGGTTTTTAGATTATCTTTCAGATCGCACTCAGTGTGTGAGACTCGGCTGTCATCTCCGACTCCGTGGTCTTGGATAAAGGGGTCCCACAAGGCTCTGTCCTGGGGCCCCTCCTCTTTTTAATTCATGCGAATGGAATCTGTGACGGCCTAAAGCATTCTAAATATCATATGTATGCTGACGATACGGTTTTATATGCCTCCGCTCCTTCTCTCGAGACAGCAGTAAATAACCTCCAAGCCGATTTCTCCATCCTCCAGCATGCCTTAATTGACTCTAAACTTCTTCTTAATGCGAGCAAAACCAAAGCCATGCTGTTCGCACATGGTAACACTGTGCCCTCCTCGCCTCCTATGTACACTTGATGGTGCACCCATTGAGTTCATTGAGTCTTATAAATACCTAGGCTTCTGGTTTGATAATCACCTTAACTTTAAATTGCATATTTCCACTTTGTCTAAGAAGCTTAAATTTACGCGCAGTTTCTTGTATAGGCTTAAAGCCTGTTTCTCCTTGTCTGCCCGTAAACGCCTGGTGGAAAGCCTTTTTATGTCTCAGCTAGACTATGGTGATATTGTTTACAGTCTTTCTAGCCCTACTTCCTTGTCTAAACTGGACCCCCTCTACCATGCCTCTCTGAGATATATCACAAACTCAGGTTACAGGACTCATCATTGCACCTTGTACGACCTGGTTGGATGGTCCTCCCTTGCCCTGCGCAGAATGCGACATTGGTACATGTTCATTTACAAGGCCATGCTGGGCAGACTACCCTCATACATCTGTTCTACGTTTGTAGCGATAAACAACTCCCATAACTTAACTTATTCTCTGCCAAAGACGTACTCGGACGTACTTTTTACAATGGTGTTCTGTGCCAAAGACGTACTCGGACGTACTTTCATGTTTTGGGTGTTTACATTACATCAGACACTTTCCCAGCCTGTGACATTGTTTCAAGTCAAACTGATAAAAGCAACCCGCTAGTTTAGTATTTATGGGTGGAGCCTGTGGTCGAAACAGAGTCCGATCCAGAGTTCTCGGCTGGCGACGATGGCGAGGAAGACGCCAGCGTTTTTGTTGTTGCTACGAAGGCTCCCCTTCACAGCGTTCTGACACGGATGAATCGGAGGAGGAGAAATGGGTGCCACTTGGAGCGATGACGATGGTAAAAAGTAGCCTATTTTTTGTATCGCGTTTGAGATGAAATGATCACACACAACATTCGAGTATAATTGTCACGCATTGTTTATAACTTATGCCGCCGGCATGACTCGCTTCACGTTTCCTCTTGCCAGCTTGCCAGCTTGAGAGCTCTGTCACACTCAAGGGAAGGGGAATCACATGGATACGTCAAACCGCGTCACACACCCGTCCCCAGCAACCAAGGCAAAACATGTGTCACATAAACATTTCAAAGTTTACAGCACTAACGTAGCTATTGTGTGATCTTCTGTGCTAACGTTAGTTATGAGAGGTAACGTGACAGCAGGTAACGTTACAGCACTCGTTATTCCTGTGTGTGTGTGTGTGTGTGAGAGAGAGAGAGAGAGAGAGAGAGAGAGAGAGAGAGAGAGAGAGAGAGAGAGAGAGTGTGTGAGTGTGACCAGGGTTCGTTCCATTTGTTTATGCTTTTATCAAGCTAAGCTAAAAATCCACATGGCAACTGTAAAATACATTCTCTTATTTTTTATTTTTTATTTATTTATTTGGGAAAACAAATACTGTATATGTCTGATGTGTCACTGAGGCAAAAAATAAAAGGCTCAAAAGAGAGTTCTGCTTGAAACGGTGTCATTCACTAAAAACCTATTTTTCTCCTATTTCTGTTACAAAGGAGGGCATTTTTAGTGAAAACAAGCTAACTTCCACTGCTTGTAACTAAACAAGGAAACATGGTCGAGTTTCAGTTTTTTACAAGGGGTAAGAAGAGAGTCTCTGCTTTATTGTGAGATATGTTGTGTAATTTTATTCCTAGCACAGAATATTCTGTGGGTCCTGGAAGATCAGGAAATATGCTCAAAATCCTGGCACTGGGAGCACACAGACCGAAATTACCCTGGCAGAGAATGAGTTAAGATCAAATAGCTGGTTGAAATTCAAAGTGCCAATTATGCGAACAGAATCTGGAAAAAAGAGTCTCTCCTACTTTGGTCCCTGGTCGTGGAACGACCTGC
Organism: Poromitra crassiceps; assembly: GCF_964638095.1. Taxonomy (NCBI): domain Eukaryota; kingdom Metazoa; phylum Chordata; class Actinopteri; order Beryciformes; family Melamphaidae; genus Poromitra; species Poromitra crassiceps. The sequence continues at coordinate 7,304,765 of NC_139643.1, forward strand.
AGTCCTGTTTAAAACTGGTCTCTTCCATTCCTCTGTCCAGTTTTAAACATGCTCTATCTGAAGTTCTTACTTCAAGCTGCTCCTGCAGTCTAGTTTTACTCATGGCCGTAACTAGCTATGAGGACGGGGAGGTCCGGACCTCCCCTAATATTTCAGAGAAAAAAATAAAACAATCTGCATGGAAAAGCATGAAAAACACGGGATCGCTTTATTTTGAAACGAAAGGCAGGTCAGGCAGGAAGTCATCTGACGCCACGTCCGTGGTAACTTGATTCCGAGAGAGCAGCAGCATGGTGGTGAGTGATGACTGTTTGTCTGCCTGGCGAGATAATTGAAGGTGAGCGAGCTGCGAGACAGTGAGCGAGTGAACGACAGACAGTGAGTGACACTGATAGATTTTTTTAGCAACAACCAAGAAAGTAAGTGTCTAGTCTGTCTCTTAAGTAATGTTACCTGTGTGACACGTTGGGATGCTACTGGCTAATCATGCATGATGCCAATTGCCAAGCTCCCGAAGTCAGGTATGCAGGTGGCTATATGCTACATGACCCAATAAGTAACAAAAAGAGGTGGTGTAAAGTTAAAAACAACATAATATATTTTATTTTATTTTTCAATCGTTCCTATCAGGAATAAATAAATGTCCCTCTGTATGTTTTTTTTATTATCGATGATGACTTTGTGTGTTGTGTACGGCTTGGGTTGTGTACCTGTGTTTGTAGGTGTCATTTTGATATGAATTTGGCTAAAACAGTTTGTGTTTGTTAGTTACAATTATGTTGACAGGAGAGCTGAGCAGGTGGTGACATGAAAGAGAATATACTGAATAATGACATCACAACAGTATAATCCTAATGTTGATTTAAAATGATATATTACTCCAAATATGGCTAAAAAAGGGAAAAAAAAACCTCACATTTTTTTGAGGGTCCCTTGCTGGACCTCCCCTATTTCGGAACCCTGGTTACGGCCCTGGTTTTACTTTGCCCTTTTTGACCTGTAAATTTTTAGGCCATATGTTTTTACGTTCTTGATCCTGTGTTATTTATTACCCTTGGATGTGGTATTTTATGATGTACTTGGTTGTCCTTGCTTTTTTGAAATGTTTCAGCTCTATAGCCCTGTTTTTATGTTTCCTTTATATGTACTGTAATTTATGTTGATTGTAACCTGGCTTGTAATTGCTGCCTTCTTGGCCAGATCACATTCGCAAAAGAGATCTTGTATCTCAAATGTCTTATCTGGTTAAATAAAGGTTTAAAAAACAAAAAAAAACAAAATACGTTTCAGTTTGACGACAAACTGCGACTTTCTTTACATGCAAAGTTAGGTTTTAAATTGACAAAATGAACGTTGGCACCCCGTGGCACAATTCAAACAGGAACAAAAAGTAACGTTATTCTCCGTTCACTGCCATTCATAATTTTTTCAGCGCTGGTACAGGGAGAAAGCAGGAAGTGACGTTTCACTTTGGCTCTCTATGGCCAAGCTTAGAATCGTTTAAGCATCAATATCCTGAACTGTTAGTTTAAATTTAACCAGGGGTGATTTACATTTAAATAAAAAGCAATCTTCATAAATCATCATCATCATCAATAGAAGGGGTCTAGCCCCAAATAGTTACTTCCTCTTTTCCTTGCTTGCCTCTGGTCAGGGATTTCTCTCTCCTCAGAAGCAGGGCTGTATTACTGAACGGGCATACCGGGCACTCGCCCAGGGGCCCGAGAGCTCAGGGGGCCCATGAGCTAGAGTCTCTTCGCAGGCCGCCGCAGGCGGCCTGCGAAGAGACTAACTGATGGGGCCCCTGAGCTCACTTTGCAGCTGAGACTCTAGCTTATGGGCCCCTGAGCTCACTTTGCAGCTGAGACTCTAGCTTATGGGCCCCTGAGCTCACTTCGCAGCTGAGACTCTAGCTTATGGGCCCCTGAGCTCACTTCGCAGCTGAGACTCTAGCTTATGGGCCCCCTGAGCTCACTTCGCAGCTGAGACTCTAGCTTATGGGCCCCTGAGCTCACTTCGCAGGCGGCCTGCGAAGAGACTCCCAAATTCTTTCCTATGAAGGGCCAAAACTCAATCTGGGTGGAGGGCCGAGGGCCAAAAATAAACATTGTGGAATTACATTAAAATGTATTGTGTTTTATAGAAAATTAACATTCTAAATCTAAAATAACATTTCAATATAATAATCTACTTTTTATCTGTTTGGTAATTGTAATAATTTGCAATTGGTTATATATATTTAAAAAAAAACATCTGCATTTGTGGGGAGCTTAAACATTTAATCAGTAAACACCCAGTTAAAAACAGTTGTATTTTCCACCTTTGTAATCAAGAGAGAAATTTGACCTAATTCACAACTTTAAAAATCCTCAAGGTACTTTGAAAATCAGCTTTATTGTTCATCTTTAGTAAACAATTTGCCATGACAATTTGCAGGGATGCAATCTCAGGAGTGAACACAGTATATCTGCAGCCACATTCAGACACTGTTTCACAAAGTCACCACATGAAAAAGCTGTCCACCCTTTGCAATCAGTGCAGATATCTGATAACTTGCCCGAGTTGCATTCTGGATTTAAAAAAATCCGGGGGCAAATTTTTTTTTTTTTTTTTTTTTTGCGCTGTGAGGGGGGGCCCGTGAGGGGGGCATGCCCAGGGGCCCGTGAAGTCATAATCCGTAGTCAGAAGCAGCACTCGTGGTACCATGTCTGCTGGTAGGGGGGTCACTGGTGGTGGTGTCGGTGTCGGGTGAAGGCGATATTAATTCAGAAAGACTTTAAGGGCTCTATCTTCCCACCGGCGGTAATTTTGCGTTAGCGGCCGTGGCAAAGCCCTAATTGTGGGCGTTTCGGCCCGCTGCGCTTCACGTCATCTCGGCGCACATCTCTGTATAGGCGTGTTTATGCCCAAAAGCATTGTGGAGGTGTGGTCATGCCCATAAAACCACAGCGTCATGTTAGCAGCTTCCTCCTTCACTGAGAGGGACTAGAGTGAGAGAGAGAAAGAGGGGGAGAGAAAAGATAGCCTATATGGGGAGAGGGAGAGAGATAGATATGAGGCTGCGGTAATATACTGCATGCGTAATTACGCAGCGTACTGAGAGCCACAATGAGTGATGCGGCTCTATTTGAAGAAGTTGAATTTCATTCCACCAGCACACATTTTATTAATCAGCTATTTTCTATTCGTTTCTATTAATATATATACATCGATCGAAGACAAGAACAGACTGCAAGGTGTTGTCAACCTTAGCTCTAAAATTATAGGCAAAACACAAAGATCCCTAGTACAGTTTAATAGTGCACAAGTGCTCAAGAAAGCGCACAAGATAATCAATGACTCCACACATGTCCTTCATGTCTGTTTTGACTTAATGCCATCAGGAAAGAGCTTTAGACAGCCTGCCTACAAAACAAACAGAAGGAAGTTTGGTTTTGTTCCAGAGGCCATTCGACTGGTGAACAGCCACAGTACAAGAAATGGTCAGTTTATATAGACTAAGTCTGCACCTTGACCTTTTGATTTGAACCTTTGAACAAGTCTAATATGCACTTGGATTGTATTGACTGAATTTAATTTATATTGATCTGACACCTATATTTGTCGTGTTGGATACATTGTAATCAGGGATCTTGCTTTATCAGTGTAATTTATTGTATTGTTTCTTGTATTGTTTTTGGATGTGTACAAAGTACAGCTTGTTTGCAGTATTCATGCCTTAAAGGTCCCAATTCGTGCAGCTGTAACCTCTTAAAAACGTGTGTCTCTGGTCCATAAAACATGATTCTGGATTAATGTGTCGGAAAATATAGCAACCCCGTTCGTTCTGACGGAGTTGTCACTTCCTCATCTCGTCGCTTCCCAAGAATGGTCTGTTTCTATAATATATTCAGAACTAACAGTTCCCATTGGCCGCTGAGGGAGAGCCCGCCCCAGGCTCCCAGCGGCCAATCAGATTAGCGTCTGTGGACCAGCACGCTAGGTTGTGTCCACAACTAACGTTAGCAACGAGCTATCGCTAACTTAACGGTTGCTACGCTAAAGAGGACATCTCAAAATGCCTAGACTTACCGAATGCACCTCCGCAGTTGCTGGATCACGTGCAGTTGGCGTCGCTCCAGCTAGAAGTGTTAATTTTGTGGCTATAGACAAAATGGTGCAGGTAGCTTGTGTGAGAGAGACCGCGCGCAGTATGCTTAAGGACCCCGATGACATCACATTATCCCGTCTGGGTGAACAGAGTGTAAGGGGCGTGGCTTGAAGGAGACTGCAGGGGGAAGCTGGATAGGGACAAATCCAACTCTGGCAGTTCTGAGGTTGTGACCACTCATTACAGGGAGGGATGACAGCAGTATATATGCATTTACAAGTAAAAACAGCTTTTGCACGGAATGGGACCTTTAAATTGCCCCTTGCGGGACTAATAACGTTTTTTGAATTTAATTGAATTGAATCCCACCAATTTAGTCTGTCATTTCCCCCTTGGCGCACATAAAGACATGCTTCCGTCACTGTCTGCTTGATGGCGAGAGGGACTTCAGCTGCCATCCGCGCTGTGGAGAAGCTGGTCTTATGCGTGCAATTGCAGGGAAAGAGGTTACTGTACTGGCCGGACACAGGTGTTGTGCGAAAAAATTATGCGTTTTGAATTGGATTAGGTGGACGAGGGTCTGGCGGGGCGGGAGTCTGTTGTGTGCCGGGTGCTGGAGGGGCGTCTCCCCCGAGAAGGTGGGAGCTGGACGGGTATGCAGGCTTGGTGGTGGGGTGGTTGTGGGTCGGTGCCCTGGGTGTTTTGGGCCGGCCAGGGTGGGGAGAGGCAGCTTGGCACAACACCGTCACAACTTTCTCAAAAGCAATCTATTGTTACCTCACACCACAAACCTGTATGGTCGGGAATTATGTAGCCTAATAAAACCATGACAAACGAATTCTCATTTTTAAATCACAAGCAGAGCCAACGCTGAGTGGCTCCAATGCTAACCTCGAAGTGGACTGGCAGGCGAAGAGGGCTGAACTCGAGGTGGAGGCCAAAGAGAGGGAAGCCCAACGAGCACGATGGCTCCGCGAGGCATACGCCAAAGAGGCGTAGGCGCATCAGGATTTCAAGGACTACTACCACAAAGTCAAACAAACTTTATGGATGAATGAATGAATGAAAATGTATTTCTAACATAAAGGAAATATACATCTATATACACATACCGTATATACATATAATAAAATAAAATGAAAACAGCAAAAAAGATTATAATAATAATAAAATTGTCTTGTCCAAAAAGGAGTAGGAGGAAGCAGATGCTTATCTAGTCCTACCCTGGCCTATTCTCTAATATACTCTGTTCCAGAGTTCATCATAACTAGACTAAATTGACATGATAATTATCAACATTATGATAACACAGTTACTCAAGTCAACAACCGTATTCATTAATGAAAGCAAGTAAGAAAAACATGTTTTTATAGAAAAGCCGACATTATTAAGATGATTGTATATTGCACTCCCCTTCCTCCTTTCTATATTTCCCCAAAATGGTGTTTCTGTACCTATTTTTAAACTGTGCAATATTTCTACTCATTTTAATATCTTCATCCAGACTGTTCCACAAAGTCACCCCACAAATTGAGATGCACATACTTGTTTGTTTACATTATTTTTATTGAGCATTTTACATGTTATAACATATAGCAGGACAATATGTCAGAGACAAATCGACATACATAAAAAGAAAACCACAGAGGAAAAATAAGATAAAAAACCATTGATGTCAGCCTTAGCGGAGCACAGTCCAGCTATGCAATGCGTCTTCTGGCGTTCACTGACTGTATCTGAACCATATTCCAGTTTCATACAGCAATGTTTCTTGTTCATTGAATTCATTTAAAATGTAAGTTGAGCCAATAAACAACGATCATATACCAAAAAGAAAGCGAGAAAATACATTAAAATTAAAATAAATAACACTACAACAAGGCAAATAAAGTGAAGTCAAGTTTCTATGAAGTTTATCCAAGGTTGCCATATTCTCAGAAATCTTTGTATCCAGGGCTGCCAAGTTTCAGCCACAGTTAGGTTTGCCAAATTTGCCCTTTTTTAGGGTAGATTTAGGGGGATATCTCAATTTGGTAACACTTTATAATAACGTTCAGTAGTAAATAATTTATAAGCTATTAATTAATGATGAACTAATGATGAACTAATCATTTACAAAACATTTGTAAATGATTAATAAGTGCTATGTAAACATATTAAAAACGTGTTGTAAGTCATCTATAAACTTTCAGTAAATCATGAAATTATCATAAATAAAACGTTAGTAAATTGTTAATAATTAATCAATATTCTATCCAAAGTTTTTATATTCCAACCATTATCTCTATAAACATTTATTAATTATGAACAAATGATGAGCAAATCATTAGTAAATTATTTAAAAGTAATTAGTTGATAGATTATAAATCACTTCTAAGTCAGTTTTTATATTGCAACTTCTGTTTATCAGTATCTCGCCACTTACACATTTGTTAATCATGAACAAATGATGAACAAATCATTAGTAAATGATCTGCATATAATTTGTGGATGTCTCATTAATTACTTGTAAGGTAGCCTGTTAAAAGCCTCAAAACAATGATACTGTACCGGTTATGACCTGTTAATGAAGCTTCTCCCATGCGGGTGAACAGGGACTGACTCCATGTATCCCCAGGCCGACCGAAGCAGTCAGCACTTAGAAGCACTGCAGAACAAACTACAAAGTTTTGCCCAACTGTAATAAATGATGTGTAAATAATTTACAACTCACTTATAACGCTTCCTCAACGGTTACAAATGATTTGTACATGTATACAAATCATTTATAAAGCTTTCTGTATCCCCTAATCTAAAGTGTAAACAATTCATCACTCATAAATGTGTTACTTATAATCTGTAGATCTTCCTAAACGGTTACAAATGATTTGTACATGTATACAAATCATTTGTAAAGCTTTCTTTATCCCCTAATCTAAAGTGTAAACAATTCATCACTCATAAATGTGTTACATATCATCTGTAGATCTTCCTAAACGGTTACAAATGATTTGTACATGTATACAAATCATTTATAAAGCTTTATTTATCCCCTAATCTAAAGTGTAAACAATTCATCACTCATAAATGTGTTACATATCTGTAGTTCTTCCTCAACGGTTACAAATGATTTGTACATGTATACAAATCATTTATAAAGCTTTCTTTATCCCCTAATCTAAAGTGTAAACAATTCATCACTCATAAATGTGTTACATATAATCTGTAGATCTTCCTCACCTGTTACAAATGATTAATGGACCCCAGGCCCCAGCAGAATACATCTATATTGTGCAGCTTTTACTAAATGTTTTTTTTTATTGGATCATTAAAATACAGCATTCCAATTACAAAAAGGGGTAATATACCAAAAAATCAAAGTCTGGGGGGAAATAAATACTTTTTTCAATCGAAAATGTGTGGAACCATGATTTACAAATTGAAAACACAATAATTACAACAATAAAACAGTGTCAGTGTCTCTAAACCTTAGGAGAAAGCCTACATATTCTCCATATAGCTTTGTTGTCAAATTATAGGACACCATACTGTACGGATATATTTACAGATGATGACTTATAAACTAGAAGTGCACAAATGGAAAATAAGCAAAGAAAAAGGTGTTCATTTAGTATCTCAGCAACATGTACAATACATATTGTATCGATGAAACTGGTTGTTGAAATCATCCAAAGTCCACTCCATAGGCAGGCAGATCTTGAGACGGACGTCCCTGTGTTTGTTTCCCCTGCCACCACAGCCAGCGGTTCGTCTGCCTGATAAAGAAAATTATGTTACAATGGTCATGGCAGATGGAGGAGACTACCGTCTCACTGTAGCAAGGCACACAAGCAAGCATTTATTTCTGAAACAAAATATTTTCGCGGCCACAAGATTGAGCGAAAAAAGGTGCGTTTGTGTAAACTATCCAGATTTCTCTGAATGGCGAGGGACGCTAACTGCTGCTTTCTGCCATTTTAGCGAGTCCCATTCTAATAACTTGCTCGCAATAAATAACTAATTGGCTTTGCTCTAGACATGTTTGCAAAAACTGCTGTAATACTAGCTTGGTTTGACAGTGGTGTTTATCTACTCCTCCTGATGGCTAGCTCGGCTAACGCTAACCTAGCTACGCTAGCCGTGGCCAGCTATCGATCTAGTTAAGTTAGCCATTAGGACACATTTTTATTAGCAAACACCATAATCATACTAAAGTTACCATGCGGGTGTTAGCAACCCCCGTCAGAGTCAAGGAGGCAGCAGACTTACTTTGGTACAGGCTTAATAATTTACAGCTTCCCAGCAACTCTCAGCATGGACGTCAGTCATGAGCACAACAACACAGTTCCGGCTGGAAACATGCATGCACTTCAGTTCCTAGTCAGACATCAACATCACTCTAAAAACCAGAATCGCCACAGTATCGTCTCTGATTTAATTTCAGTAGGTGGCTGGAAAGTGGCACGGTTGATATTGTACTTACATTGCTGCTGTGTTTACAGTTTGCAGACCGCTGCCATGTTGGATCTGCGCTGCAGAGGCAGCTTGCGTGTGTGCGTTCCTGTGAACGATGTAGGGAGGGGAGGGGGGACTCCTCCAAACGGAACATCACTGAATGCAGCTTCAATGAGACATCCACAACTTATATGGAGATCATTTACTAATGATTTGTTCATCATTTGTTCATGATTAATAAATGTTTATAGAGATAATGGTTGGAATATAAAAACTTCATAGTATATTGATTAATTATGAACAATTTACAATTTACGTTTTATTTATGATAATTTCATGATTTACTGAAAGTTTATAGATGACTTACAACACGTTTTTAATATGTTTACATAGCACTTATTAATCATCTACAAATGTTTTGTAAATGATTAGTTCATCATTAGTTCATCATTAATTAATAGCTTATAAATGATTTACTACTGAACATTATTATAAAGTGTTACCCTCAATTTAAATTAACATTAGGATTACTGTTGTGATGTAATTATTCAGTCTTCACCCCCATGCCAGCTGCTCTCCCTGCACTCAGCCTCCTCGTGTTCTCTCTCTGTCTTTACTCTGAATAGTGAACATGCAAGAAATATGATCAATTGCTAGAAAGAATAGAATACACATAATCCAAGTCTACAGTAGGATTAGACTGTCGGATGTCATTATTCAGTCTTATTCTGTCATTATTCAGGCAGCTCCTCTCCAGCCAATTATTTTTGCAAAAAAAAAAAGGTTTCCTGCTATTTTATATAATGTTCATAATTGACCAGCAATTGACCAACTGTACTGAGATGTACAGTCCATAATTTTAGAGATAAGCTGAGTACCGCAGTTCCCACCCAAAGGCTGAAATGGCTGATGATAAGGCTGATGATGGGCGTCGTCCTAGTCTGGATCGTCAGACTGTTGCGGCAATGTTGAGTAAAAGCAAGAAGAAGCAGTGGGAAAGCAGGAAGAACGAGATCTATAAGAAGCTCAGAGAGATGGTGCCAGGGTGCGGAACTGATGAAGGCGACATCGTTGAGGGGACCCTGAACTTCCTCCAATCCATGCAAAAGCAGAATCAGGCTCAATATGATAAGTTTAACACATTAAGTGCCAGAGACGGACTAATTCGTCTTACATAATCCAGCGCTTAAGTGCCAAGGACGGACTAACTCGTCTTACATAAAGATTTTTTTTTTTTGACAGTGGGACATCAATCAACCGCTTTTACATCTTCGAGATCACTATTGGAGCAAGATAATGTGTATAATCTATTTTACCGACCCACTAAGTGTTGACAGTGCTCCCCCAGACGACCGAAATCAAAGAAAAAACTGCCGCGGGACCAAGCCGTTCAAGGAAATGCCGTGGCGATTTTACAGTAACAGACTTGTCTTGCCTGAGAGCGGCCGCGCACCGGCAGCAGCACACAGAGAGCGGAGAGCGATTTGCAAAATAGATCATAGGTGAAACACACTTTGAAACACCTCAGAAAGGCCAGAATCAACATCTGCCCATCGCCCACGCATTCCCCGGCCCATCTTGACTCGCACAAGGAGCGTCTGCACGCAGGCAAGCAGGCAGGCAGGCACACAGGCAGGCAGCAGCAAAAGCGCTTCTGACACGCCCGCTGTACAGCGGAGGGAGGAGGGAGGAGGGAGGAGGGAGGAGGGAGGAGGGAGGAGGGAGTTTGAATGAGAGGGGTGTTTCCTGTTGTTATGGAGGAAATTACTGTTCAAAACTATTGTTTAGAATGTCTGACGGTCTTACTGATGCCAAAAATGAATGGTTAAAGTGACTGTTTCACAAAAAGCCATTTATCTCTGAATAAATTTCCAGACGCTGAAACCATGCTGTACTCAACGGCTAATATCTACATAACTACTAACTCTGCAAACTAACTCTTTTAGACAGAGAAAGCACACATTCTATTAGTTATTTTTAGATGATTGGTGTTCATGAATTCTTAACAGAAAAGAATCCTCGGCTGTCTCTAAAATGAGCCAGAATCGTCAAAAACACCCCTGGCACAACTTACCTACAGGAATGAAAACATGGCTGGCATTCAATGTGTTAAGGAGAACTACTGTTCGGAAATCCTAGAATCAGCCTCCAGCTCAGAGCAACAGCTCCAACTACTCAGGCCGAAACGACGCGCCAAGCGAGGACGCGAAAGCCCAGGATGATCCTCAAGCTCCAGCTCCAGCTCTCAGCTCCAGTGAGCACGCGGCACCTGGGGTGCCCCCACCCGACAATGTTCCCTAAATTTTAGGTCATAGAAAGCATACATGATTAAACTCACCTCCAAAAAGCCCAGCCCAGCCTGTTTGGCAGTGTTGTGGATGACGTGGCAGGGGCACCCATGGATGTAGATGCTGCCATTTTCTTGAAGAATTCTGGATGCGATGGAATTTCTTGCTCCTGTATTGACAGGTGCATTATCAACGGACAGACTCACACAGTTTCTCCATGGTATGGCGTTTTTTTGCAAGGCACACTTCAGCTGTGCCGCAGCTACGGCCGCTGGTGGGGCACATATCCAGAAACCTGTGGACAACTTTGCTGGTGTCACTGTCATATACCCGCACTTTTCTCTTCCTGCAATGATATGGTACATGTATGTCACATTAAAGGTACACATCAGACTCAAATTGTGTGTGTGTGTTCTATGATTAATAATATATCTAAAATGGGTGCTGGAAAGTGTGGAAAATGGGGGGGATACAAGCTGTTAAAGTAATTACCTGTATCGTTTGATCCATCTGTGATCAATGTGAAGGGATTTTTCCTCATCTTCATGACCAATTCCTTTCTAAAATGTGTTTTTTTATTGTTTCATTTACTATTATTTATGCTGATATAACCTACAATGTAAAAAAAAAAAGTGCAAAGTGCAATTCAGCTACTACCAGTTGAGTGTTTGGAAACATATGAATGAGCATACTCAGTATGAAAAGACATCAGATTGGGTGATATATTTTACTAGTGTATGTTGGTGAAATAATTATTAAATCTAGACTTCAATACACTGCATTGCAGCTTAAATTATAGGGATTACTTAGAGAAAACCCTTAAAACACGTATACAGGTGTTTCCAAATGCCCACCATAATAGTGGCAGCTCAGTTGCAGTAATTTATTTTCCAGTGCATGCTTTTTTGAGGTTCATGTATGTACCTGGGCATCTTTTGCTGTCATGCCACCAACAGAGGCTGGGGCATAATACGTGGCAATCCTGCTTGTTGACTGTAGTGCCTGTTCTTTGGCATGATGCCCCTTGCTTTTTATATGTCTGATCACATCTGCAACACCTTGATGGCTACAGGTGTTCTCATGTCTGCACACAGAGCACCAATAGTAGGAGGTGGTGGTGCCTACTGTGATGAATGGCCATTTTGTTGTCCACTCACTTTTAAAAGTGCACCTGTAGGTGGCTGCTCCACTCTTAGCCCTCTGCTTTTTCCGTGTTTCTACTCTCGTCTCCACTGTTTCCTCTGCTGGTTTTTCTGTCTCATCCTCTGTCTCTTCTACTCCCTCATCTCCTGTCTCCCCTGCAGTCTCATTCTGCCTCTTCCACTATTTCATCCTCTGTGTCTTCTGGAGTCTCATTTTCCTCCGCTCTGTCATTTTCTGTCAGATCCTCCACTGTTTCCTCTGACCTGGCAAGTTTGGCAGGGGGTGGTTGACCCTTCACTGCCCAGAATGACAGCAGATCTCTCTGCTGCTTCTTCTTCCCTGACATCTTTCAAACTGACAAAAATCCAAGTGTGCAGTTAATGTAAATCCCCTTAGCTCATAGTAAGTATCAATTAGCTCACACATGCAAATACGTGAGGATTTTAATGAACACTGCTTGTCACGGTTGTTTGTTGTTAAACCCACAGCAGCAATGTGCCATGCTGTTCACCAGGACTGTCAACAGCAGCCTCACTCCTGCCTGGACTGGCTAGAAGGCATTTTATTTTATAAAAATAACGTATTTTGTATGATCAAAATGAGGTGGTTACGGCATTTCACCTGACATAATCTTTTCAACGTCTTCTCTCTCTTTCGCGCGCGTTTTCGGGAGGAACTTTTCAGATTCTCTTCCTGGTATAGTGACGCCATGACCCGCCCTACTCTGCCTCTAATTCGTGGTTGCCTTTTCGTTGGTTGGTTAGATGTAGGCAGGGGGGACTGATGATTGGTTAAAGTTAGGGTAAGAATATCGGTCAGCCAATCAGAGGTAGAATAGGGCGGGCTCACCCTGTGACAGACTCGAACTCCGGCAAGCAGCGAGTTATGGAAATATAAGAAGTGAGAGGGAAACATTTATGAGCATGTGAAATAGCAAGTGTGGCGTATGCGCGTGTGAAGAGGTTAAATTGCGTGACTCTCACTCTCAATGGGTGAGACTTGGCAGCTCTGTGAGGGTCAGAGAGAGGACTGTGGTTTTCTCCTGATAACAGGACAGTTACCAATCAAATGGCCAGACTCATGACAATAGAAACACTCACGGCTCTCACAAAAAGCCGGAGATGCGTTTTTACGCGCAACATTTTGTGACATATTACGCGCAGGCATGAAGTCTTGACCACGCGAGACTGGCAGAGCGAATTTATGAGTCAAAATGAACTCCTCTGCCAGCACGGCGGGATTAGTTACAGATGCAACTTTTTGCTCATTAAGGTGAATGAATGAATGAATGAGCTTTTATTTGTCACTGTTACAAAAACAAGTTTGAGAACAACGAAATTGAAGCAATCCCCTAGGTGTGTTAGACAAGACAATACAATAAGTCAAGGTAATAAAGATAAGGTATTTAAAAAGTAATGAGGTAATAAGGATAAAAGTGTTCAGTGTATAAAGTATGAGGTAATAAAAAAAGTAAAAAGTGTCTAGTTTCAAGTTTGTTCTGTGTACACTCTTGTACACACTCTTGTAAACTGTAAAGTATGAAGTAATAAAAGTAATAAAAAGTAAAAGTGTCTAGTTTCAAGTTTGTTCTGTGTACACTCTTGTACACTCTATACTTCGGGATGGTCATTCCACTTAGCATATTTCCCAGTCCTATATACATTAACTCATTGAGTGCCAGCCACTTTTGGAAAACGGATGCTCCCAGTGCCAGCCCTTTCAGAGCGTTTTCAGTGATTTCTCAAGACCCACAGAATATTGTGTGATATTACTATGTAAACACCGAACACGGCCAAAGAACGATGAGACTCTCTTGTATCATCAGCAAAAAAAAGTTTATTGATATCATTTTCCGTTCTTTAGTTATCAGCAGTAGAAGATAGGTTGGTTTCACTAAAAACAGACGTTTCAAACTAGAAGCTGAGATAATGAGCCTTTTGTGAAATGAAGCATTTCAAGCACATCACTGACTCTGAAGCTAATATTTTTTGATGTAGTGACTAGGGTTGGGTACCGTTCACATTTGAATCGATACCGGTATGGTACCGGTACCTGGAATTCGGTACGGTACCAAAAACGGTACCTTTTTCGATACTTTTTTGAGTAAAAAAAAATAAATAAATAAAAATAAGTCCAAACTTCTCAATTTCAACATTGTTCTTTATTTAGATTTTTTTTTGTTTAGCAGCAGCACCCAACAAAATAAAACCCCTCCCTCCCTCCCTCCCTCCCAAACCAAGAGTTTACTTGTGCAAGGTAATGGTCTGCTCCATCCATCAGCGGTCACTGCAATATGGTCAACTGCCCTGAGTTCCTCTTTCACATTCTTCTTCTCAACACGACACCAAGCTGGAATAAGTGTGTTTGTGAGAAGGTCTCTGGAGGGAGGGGAGTATTTTGGGTTCAGGGTCCCTGTCATCTCCCTATATATAGACAATAAAAATAACTATTGTTAGTAACTTAGCTTACTCTATGAATATCACACACACACACACATTATCACCCATTTATACATAAATAAATAATTTACCTGAACCATGGAGACTCCACCGTTGCGAAGGGCAACATGCCTTTTACAATGAAGGCAGTCACTGGCCCTGTGGCACTCATTTACTTTCTGCCGGGGTAAAGCTGCTTTCTTCGCCAGGGTGAAAGGTGTCTCCTGTGCGACTCTCACACGGTGGCCTAGCAAAGAAAGCAAGAGTGTAACGTTGAATAACACGTCTCACGGTGACACGAACTGAGGATAATAATAACGTTAGCAACGCTAGTTACGCTACTAAACATGCTAAGCTATAAGCTACAACTATCCAGCTAACGTTAGCTAATTAAATGACGTTACCTGATGTTGAAGAAGTCGACGCCTCACTTGCGACACTTGAAGTTTCGTCGTCGTCGCTGTCCGTTTCAGCTAACGAAGCAGAGGAGCTGCTGGCTGTAGGTGCTTTGCTGCTGGTGGGGCTGCAGCGTCCACCCTCAGGCTATCGAACACTTTACAGTCTTCCGCATTTAAAAAGATTTTATGCTTGACCAAGTGTTTCCTCAAGTTAGAGGTGTTCCCCTGGCCAGCTTTGCACTTCGCATCGCAAATGTTACAGCGAGCGTTGTCTGAGTCTATCTTTGTGAAGTGTAGCCAGTGCCACACTTTGGACCGCAAGCGAGAGGCCATCTTCTTCTCTTCAGCTTGTTTTGGCAGTGACGTGATGACGTAACCCACCCTCGTGTGTGTTGCCTTCAAGTTTGCGTCGGAATTTATATCTCGCTCGCTGTCTTTGTATCACTGAGATGCGTTCAAGTACCGACATTTTTAAATTATAATAGAAAAAAAAAAGTACCGAAATGAGGTACCGTTTCATGTCATGTGAACTGATACTCGGTAGTACCGCCCACTTTCGGTCGGTGCCTGTAAAAGTACCGAGTTCGGTACCCATCCCTAGTAGTGACACCTCAAAAATAATTTCCTTCAATAAAACAGCGAAAACAAAGGAATTTTGATAGCAAAATAATATTTTTTAGCTGCAACCAGCAGCGCTTGCCCCTGCGTGCGCAGACCCTACACCTACTTGCTGGTCTTGATTTACAGTTGGTGGGCATCAGGTATTCTAGCTTGTTTGCCAATCTGTCCATCGAGCCTGCTGTCTGGGTCGGTGTTGTATGGTGCCCTGCATGCCCCACCCCCCTCATCTTCAAACTCCTCCTCCGTGGGAGTGTCTCTGGTGGCTCTCTGCTGCACGTTTGCTCTGCACGTTTCAAAGTGCGCTACACCCAGCTCTATTTTCACAGCGTTCTGCCGTTTTTGCCGCCGGCTCCCAGCGCTTCCAGCTGAAAAGCCGCTGGTGTCGGGTTGTCCTTTTCTGGCAACTACTCATGTGGAGGGGCTATCGCAGCGGAGACGGAGGGGCTCAATTGTGGGAGCAGATTGGCTGCTGTTCACAGCTAACGTTACAGCATTTCCGTTTCCCCACACGGCTTCTTCTACTCTTTTTTCCTCATCTTTCTCTAATCTGGAGAGCACTGTCGCCACCTAATGAGTCCGTAAAATAGCTTATACACCTTCAAAATCCCCCATACTTTTACAGGAGATGCATCAGGCTTTGATCCACGTCCCAACGTCAAAAAACGCAATTGACGTCTTTAGACGTCATTGGCACTCTACGTTACTATTTGAATTGACGTCTTTAGACGGCATTGGCACTCAATGAGTTAAGGCATCGACAATTAACTTAATTCTGCGTGTACATTTTTGAGCATTCTATATACATTAGGGCTCAGTATATCTAAGATATACTGTATATACTATAAGGTAAACCACAATCCTGTAGGGAAGACACTTTAAACTCCTCCAGCAAGATCAACTCTCTCATCCCCTCCACTGGTTTAACACTACATGCCTGGCACCACTTGTCAAATAACACTCTTCTCGCGCGCAAACTCAACATACTACTGATTGGCAGTTTTCTCACCATTTCTAAAATGTTGTCTGTAGGCTTCAGGCACAAGTTCATAAGCCTGCAACACTGTTTTTTTTCAACAGCTGATAATCATGACTTTGCTCAATGGACAAACTCGCACAGACTTCCTGGGCTTTCCCAACAAGTTTGCACTGTAATAGAAGTGACCAGAACTCTGTGGGCCATTTTAATGTAGTGGCCATGCGCTCAAAAGCGCTGAAATAGGCATCCACCTCAGACTCATGAAACTGTGGGACTAAACCGATGTGCTTACTGAGATCAAACGCCAGGACAGAGCTGCTTGTGCCTTGATGGAATGATTGGACGGGGGTGGAGACCACAGGTGTTCCCCGTTGCAACTCAAGAGCTCTGACGCGGAGATGCATGGCCTGCACCTCTAGCTCTCTGTTCTTCCTCTCCGCCTCCTTTATCTGGAGGGTCATTTGGAGATCCTCACTAGCCAAACCCCCCAGCAAGTTCACGGGCAGGACCGGACCCCACACCAGCAACGAACCCGCCAGCAGCCTCCGCCACTTTCACGTCTGCCCCTGATGTATCAGACCCGCGATCCCCCTCCCCTGCCGCCAATGAGGGAGGCTGAGGCAGCACACGTTTCTCCACCAGCACATCACACAGCTTCTTTTTCACCTCTGCCTTCCGGGTACTGTAAAGCACATCGATTTTAAAATGGGTTGTGAAGGGAAAGGATGTTCCGGTGCCAGGTCCAATCTGGACAGAACTGACCGCACCGGTCAGAAGGTGTTGACAGATGTTAATACCTTTCCAGCGTATCCAATAAATTCCAGATATATGAAAAACCAATATGACAAGCAATTCTGATATTTAGAATATTATTTTATATAGAAAATATTGCATAAATCATGATACAGAGCCAATCAAGTGTGATACAGATTACCAATCAGAGATCTCCGGGTCAGATTCTGGTTGTCTTTCCTAGCAGCTGAAATTGATCAGATGAAGAAAGAGACATTTGAAAAAGACCCTGCTCTCTCCCTGGGTATGAGCTTATATCAACTTTTGAACATGGTTCGATCATCATTTCCTTGGGGGCGTTGTCTTCTGGTAATAGCAGATGTTCCTCCCCGATGGCTCCTCCTCACCACGAGGCCCACGTCACGTGACCTGGCACTTCAGCATGCACTAACCTTTACTGAATACTAGTCACTTATTTTATTTCCTATTTTAACTCCTATAATTTGGGTCAGCTAATTTAGCTATTTTCTCTATTAATATCCTGTAACACATTATCTATGGTTACCTTAGACTAGGTAATCTAATCTACATCCTAGATAGGATCAAATTCAACTATATTAGTCTGAAGCTGGAATAATTGTCATACAGTTCAAACTTACTGCCTCTTGGTCTGTAACCACCCTTATAAGGATGTAACCAGAGTAAGAGGGTATTTCTCACTCGAACCAGAGAAAAACTCACCCTTATTTTAACTAGGATGAGGAAACTCTTATCAATTAGCAATTGTCATTTATCAACTAATTTGACGACCACCTGTCAATTCAGTCGGCAGATGCAACTTTAATATGACTATTATTTTGACTATATATTTATTTTCCCAACCTAAAGTTGCAGCAGTAACAATAAGCTAATATTTATCTAAATATTATATACTGTATCTCCCTTATTGTATAGCAAGCAATCTTGACTTTAACTTTATACTTGACTGGAACCACTAAACATAATATGTTTGTAAGAAATAAGTTTATTAAATCAATACACCTAAGGCTTATAATATATATATTTGTGGGGAGGAAGATCAATATTTCATGGCTGTGGAAAAAGTTAGTTATACATGCTTTTAATATTTAATCACATCAGATATGGGACTTGTTCAAAGCACACATGAGAGAGAGGCTGACTCCCTCTCAGCAACGACCTGCTGCCTGTCTCTCTAGGCAGGAAGCGACACCTACCACAGCTCCTTTCCTGTCTGGGTTCAAAGAGCTTACAGACGTCTTTTTCTGCAGAGACGTTTCTGCAAGAAGCGCTGTTGCCATGACGTTAAAACCACATCAAATACCCGAGCGGCACCTGTCTCATCTCGGTGGAAAAAACACATCACTGAACTTTGGACCAGAGCTCAATGTTCCATTTTGCACAGGGTGCAGAAATGTACAGAGGTCATGGTTTTTAGGGGAAAGTTCATCGTACAGGCTGTATGGTTTATTGAACAGGTTTTAAAGTTCATTTTATAAAAGATGTCAAAAACACTTATTTAATCAGTAGGATATATAAGCACAATATGCATTTCAAGATGAAAATAAGAATAAATGATAGGATATTAAAATCATTAATAACATATTTGTAACATAAGTATTGCTTTAAAATTTCATTTTGCTAAACCCTCTACTGTGGATTCTTAACTTTCTTTGTTCTGGAATAATAACATTATTTCCAGGAGCTTTAAACCTTCGAGTATCCACAGTTTTTCCATATGAGCAATAAGCTATGAGCAAAAGATTCAAAGAAACATGTGGTGGCTGTGTGTGTGTGTGTGTGCAGCCCGCTCCTATTTTTAGTTTCATTTTCACGTATGCTTTCTCAACAGTGCACACAGGCCTTCAATGAGGAAATGCTTGTAAGTCACTGACAGGCAGAGAGAGAACTGTTATCAATTTAGGCTTTCATTGTTAGGTGCTTAAATGAGGAAATGTTTGGCTATCAATAAAAAGGGGAAATCTTATCAGTTGCCACAGCCAACAGGTCATTTTTTCTACATCTATCAATTATGTCCCACAAAGGATTGTCCACAAATTCATCTACTGAAAACTCCATTGTAAAAAGAAAAGCCTACACAGACAAAACTGCCAAACAGAAGTGTGAAAGCTACTTACCATAACTGACCATAACATGAGAAGAACAAATGGACGAGCCCCAAATTTCATGTTATGCCCCTGTCTAGGGGTACCTGGACATAACATGAAATTAGCCCATCCTCCCCAGATCTCAAAATCAGCCACCAGAACACAGTTGGTTGAGTGCAAGGAATAACAATGAATTTATTAAAACAAGAAACAAACAAGGGTTTTCAATAACACAGATCAAAATAAACTAAAACTGGAGTTTAGCTTCAGAGTAGGCCAAAGCCAAAAAGGTACTAATGGCCCATTTCCACTGCTGGTATCAGCGCGGCCCCGCACAGCTCGTCTCGCTTTTTTGTCTCATTCCACCGATAAAAAACGTGGACAGCCCGGGTTGAGGAGTGCTGCTTTTGGTCCCTGCTCTGTTGAGGTTCTAGGGCTGTGGACCCGGTACCATACCGTGACGTGAAAACACTGCAGACGACTGATTGGTCAGGCAGAATCGTGTTTACTGTGGGCATCTACTGTCAATGCTGGATACCAGTTTAGTGGGGCTTACCTTCTCTTCTGTTATTTCCAGAAGTTATTTCTTTTGTGTTGCTGCCTTCGGCTCTGGTGAAATAAAATCGATCTCCTTGCTCAGCCTTAACATGCGGTGGTTTTCAATTGTTTTGAGAGAGAAAAAAGTCCGCTCCTCGGGAAGCCCTTTGTAGTTGGCTCCGCTAGGCCGCAGGCGAAGCCGCGGTCTTGCCTGTTGAGTTGCCGCTGGAGTTCTCCCTGTAGCACCTCTCCCGTCCCCGCGCAGTGCATGCATGTAAGTTTGAGTAACAATAAAGTGATATCCATTCTCCGATTGTCACATTTGCCCATGTACACTGTAGGTCATTTAGAGGCACCAGTATTTCATAACCAGTTTAAAAGTTCTGTGTATGGATTTCATTTTAACGTTATACTTATAGCCTACTTTGGCTATGGGCGGAGGGCAGATATGCGGTCGCTATGACTGTTGCGTGTGGCCATGGACGGTGCATGATCAACTTCACACACGGTATGTATCATGTTATACATTCAGGTGTTTACATACTGTGTGTGAAGCTGCTTAATTGATCTCCTCTGCTCCCCATACCTCAGGCTGAACACCTGCAGACAATCGGCTGATTGCTGGGCCTGCAGGTATTTAAGCTGGCTTGCTGCTGGGACACAGTAGTCTACATCCTGAATCCAGCCCAGCAGCACCAGCAGAATTGGTTTGTTACTTTGTTGCCCATTTCTTTCCTTAATTAGGTCCTGGCACAATAGGTGCCAGGCTTTATTGTTTTAGTTTAACCTGACAGTTTGGTAGTTGTTTTTCGTTCTTAGTTTTAGTTTAGTTATTCTAAATTATTCTTTGAACGTTTTTCAATTGTTAGTTTAAGGAGAGGGGCTGGCTTCGACGGCCCTATATGGGCCAGCCCAGACCCCTCTCCCTTTTGTTTATTTCGGCCAAACTGTCGGTTATTTTGTTTTATGGTTTTGGGCCTTTTCTTAGATACTTTGGGGAAAAAGGAAAATAAAAACCCTATTATTTTGATTCTTGTGTGGTGTCCTTTATGTTGTGGTTTCCACTTGAGCCTTATTTTCTGTTATATGTGCGGAGGCCGTAACATAATGGGGGCTCGTCGATCGCGAGGTTATTTTTTACTGAGAGGTGCGGTGTTTTTTACCGCCTCAGTAGTATAGTAACGTGCGTTGAACAGTGTTTTCTTTAAGCGCGTTTACTTTATTTGATCTATGGCACTTTAAAAAATTTGAATTTGTGATCGAGACAGTCAGTGTCTCAAGTGCCTGCCCACATGGAAAGAATCTATATGTACCCTATATGTTTTAATATAGGGCCACATATAGTTTTCCCATATATGGTGCATACATAAAATTGGCCGATTTCCTATATTATATGTACATATAGGTACATATATGTACCTATACATATACACACATATGCATACATAATTTTATGTATGCACCATATATGGGAAACCTATATGTACATATATGTACCTATATGTAGGATTTTAAATAAAAAAAAATAACAGCGCACACAGGATTCGAACCCCATTCTCCAAGGTTCAAGCCGTGCGCTCTAGTGCTGAGCTATACATTTTCTTACACTAACCAGAGAGCCGGGCACATTATATACTCTCTCGCACACAACGTAGACCACAATTGTCAGCGATCGGGAAGTTATGTGATGCGTACGATCGTAACAGACTAAAATGATGTGTGTGTGTGTGCATCTATAGTCTGTAGGCTGTACGGCTTCAGAGGTTAACTTCATTTAACACCAGAGACTCAGGAGGTAGGCCTACACAGAGCCTCGTATAGTCTGTTACAATAACATAGTGTGCCCAGAGCACCTCGTTCCGCACTTGGTGCAGACCGGTGCAGACTTGCTTTGGTCTAGTCAGTCACAGCTAAGTACTTGCGCATGCTCGTTGCTGCAGGAACTGAATTCATTATTTTATAGTATTGCGCTAAACTATTAACCATAGTTGTGTCCTGGGAGCTTTTTGCTGGCACCACATAGCCTATAGTCCCATATTTATGATATTTCATGTGACATAAAATGCGTTGAAATGTAGTTTTCGTGTAGATCAGATTTCAACTCTCAGTTACACAATAAAAGACAATAAAATGCCAATTCACACACTATCAATATTGTCTCTATTCCAAACTACAACAAATGTTTTAACAATATGATGAACCAAATTGTGTTTTTTTACACGTTGACGTTGTAACCGCATTTTAGCCGGTTGAAAAGAGGGTGAAATTAGGTCTTAGACGTTCAAACCCAATATCACCCAGATTTAAACTAAAAATCAACGTGAGAAAAAACGTTTTGTGCTCGCTGGGTATATATGGATTATGACACAGTGTATACAAACAGATTTGTAAATGACCTATATAGGAGGCATATACCTTGTATTGTGTACATATATGGATATATGTGGATATAAAGAAGTGAGACCTATATGACGTGTATTATGAACATATAGGGCCTTTATGTGTATATAAAGAAGCTATATAGGAGACATATATGCCCTGTATGTGCACATATAGTACCTATGTGGATATAAAGAAGCTATAGGAGACCTATATGCCCGGTATATGCACTTATATGCACCTGAATCTGGCCTATATGCAACCTATATGCGGCATAAATGTGGCCTATATGCGCATATATGCACCTAAATCTGGCCTATATGCAACCTATATGCGGCATATATATGGCCTATATGCTCCTATATGCGCATATATGCACCTAAATCTGGCCTATATGCAACCTATATGCGGCATATATATGGCCTATATGCTCCTATATGCGCATATATGCACCTAAATCTGGGCTATATGCAACCTATATGCGGCATATATATGGCCTATATGCGCATATATGCACCTAAATCTGGCCTATATGCTCATATATGCTGCATATAGGTTGCATATAAGTTGCATATATGTTCATATAGATTCTTTCCATGTGGGTGAGTTTGGTGCTGTGTTTATGCGCACCTGTTTTGGACGCCACAGTTTGTCTGCTGCTGAGTGAGCAGTGTTTTTCTAGTGCGTGGTGCTGCGCTTTGGCTGTGAGCTTTGTCTGTGTCGTGTTTGCGGCGGACCAGTTTTTTTTTGCCTGTTTTGTTGTCGCTGTTTTTTGCCTGTAGTCGCGTTTGCGATATTTCTTTTGTTGTCTATTGGCAATTTGATTGACATCTCCCTTTTAAGATGGAGTTTCAAATAGAGGATTTTGTTGCGCATCCTTCTCTTGAGGTATTTGATAAATGTACAAAAGAGAACTTGATTTCCATTGCGGGTCATTATAGTGTAACCGTGTCAAAACAATCTAAAAAGCAGGAAATTAAATCTGAAGTATGGTCTGCCCTACAGGAGAAAGGAGTTTTGTTCTCCGATGGTGGAAGTGTGTCAGAGTCAGCTGTAAAGCAGACCCCAGAACAATTGATTAGAATGAGGGAGATTGATCTGGAGATGAGACGTATGGAGCTCCAAGAGAAAGAGCTAAAGGCAAGGATGCGGGAAAAGGAGCTTGATGCGCAAGTGACTATACGAGAGATGGAGGAGAGAACTAAACGAGAAATTCGGCTAAGAGAGCTGGAAGTAAGTCAGTCTTCTCCTGACTCTCAGAATGTGGTTACTCCCCACTCAGAATTTGATGTCACAAAATGCATCCGTATGATCCCTCTATTTAGTGGAAAAGATGTTGATAAATATTTCAACTTGTTTGAGCGCGCGGCGACGACCTTGAAATGGCCAAGGGATGTTTGGCCTTTGCTTCTCCAGTGTGTGTTAACTGGGAAAGCCCAGGAAGCATATCGTCGCTGTGCAATGAAAGCCACTTATCTCCAAATCGCCAACTTTTCAGGAAATGGAAAAAACCCCGTGCTCATAAAATACTGAACACCACGTTGTCATATTTGACACGTCTTCATTGTAGACAGTTTATCGCTGAATGTGTCATTACATTATAAATATCTTACAGATGCAGCCAGCCAAACTGAGACAACTGCCCCGCGACTGTCCTGCGCGCAACGTGCGGCAGTGCTGCGGTGGGAATATTTTTTTTTCACCTTGGAAGTCCACTTCTGTTTTCACCCACCAGGAGGCGCAAAAACACACTGTCTGATTAGCTTTCTGAAAGACTGACTTCGCCCTGTGATTCGCCTGCCTCTCAGAGCAGTCCACCGTCAGTAGCCTAGTACACAGTCCACAGAAAAAACTGGAGGGTATTTTTCCCAGAGTAAATATTATTTTCCTCTCAAATAGTAATATTTAATCCTTTTGGAGCATAATTATTACCTGCAGGCAATAGAGTGAGCGCAGAGTTCCAGACAAAATTATATTGGAGTAAACAGCATGGTCACGCCTACTAACGCCCACTTTATTTCCGATTCGGTCGCCATTTTTCTCCCCCTATAGCCTACAGTAGCGTTAATATGACGGACATAATTAAGCAGTTGGGAAGCCCTTTTCTTAACTTGATGGATCAAATGCCAGGTAAGTTTATTACTATTGATTAACATGTGTCAGGTTAAACTGATTTGCAACATTACAGGTAGTAGTAGTTACCTACATGTAATGCTAGCCATCTGTTGAACAGGCTGGGCTGATAACATGCTAACGCTACGTTAGCATGCTAACGCTACGTTAGCATTGGACTGACTAATTAAACCTCTTTGTAGTGGTTTATCGACAGTAAGTTATTAACGCCAGGTGGGTCGGTGCAACACGAGTATTAAATTGCTAGCGGACTTTGAGACACGTGTGTTTTGCTCTGAACAGAGCGTGGGTAGGCGACTTTTGTTGCAGTTTTGTCACGTGTGGTTGACTGAGTCTATTACAGAGGACTGTAGGGTGACAGTTTTACTAGCGGCAGATGGACATAAACGTTAATTTGACACACTGGTCGGTCCAACGCCTGAACGGAGAACTGCACTGGGTTGACTAACGTTTTACTAACGTTAATGCCCACTGCAGCTGTGTCTTAAGTTAGGGTGTAAAGTCCACACTAACTGCTACGTTCAAACTAGCTTACGTTTCAACTTACGCACAGCTGGTGCAACCCACTGCAGAAGCGTGTATTGCATGGTGTACACAGCACTGTGGTTCCCAACCTTTTTTGTCTTATGTACCCCTTGAGCTGTTTTTCCATGACAATAGTACCCCTCACTCATGCGTGTTGATGATTACATACAAGTAAATCTATACAAAATATATGTTTCACTGAACTGCCGGTGTTTGGGCTTTTTAGTTGTTGTTTTTTGCCATTATCAGTAGCAGAACAGTGTAGCAGTTGACACTTGCCAGCAGAACTAGTTGCGGCACACACATCACATTTTAACAATGGGCTTATGAAATGACTTGGAATATATATATATTTATTTATCATTTGAGGTAAAATGTATTCCCCAATCATTCCAAGTACCCCCTGCAAGCTGCTCAAGTACCCCTAGTAGGTACAGTACTGTATGTGAACGGAAACGCACTCAACACACATTGGAGGTGGAACTAGAGATAGTGCTTTTGTAATACGACTGTAATTGTAACACTCCTCATAATGCACAAGTTGTACTGTATATCTTAACTAGTAACTGTTAAAATGACTAAATTGCTGTGTATATTTGTGATAATGCAATTGAAATGATCATTTATTAATTTATTTGCCATCAAGGATGCAGGCTGTACGAGAGAAGTTCCAAGAGCGCCAGAAGTGGCAGGAAGGCACGCTGTACAGGAAGCTGGGAAAAATGGTAGGGCTGTCCCAGAGTCTATTTTTCAAATACAAATAGACTCTCGGTTCCCAGATTGATTCAAACATAATATTTTGAATGCATTCCCCCCAGCTGGAGAAGCCGGATATAAGCTCTTATTCTAACAGCTGAAACAGTGTCTGCGTGAGCAGTGCGTGTGCGCTGCAGAACTGTTTTTAATTTTGGCCCCCATGTTAACAGGTATATCTTGTCTGCAGATTGAGCAGGATTTCACTCTGATGTCTCAGAGACGGAGAGAAGCCAGAGCAAGCCGCCGAAAGCCACGTCCCCGCCGACAGCAGAGGAGGAGCAGTGAACCAACACACACTATATCTACTGGCCTCATTGCCGTTACTGGGAAAGGCTGGAGCCTTGTCCGAGTCTGTGTGAGTACCTCACCTTGATATAGTGTCACTGTCTGCCTAGTCGGGAGTTCCTGCAATAAAGCCACAAGTTACGTTAATCTGCATTCTGCAATCACAGTATTGCAGTTTTCTTACTGTGGGATTCGACACCCGTACTCACCAGCCTTTCTCTTTTTAAAGGCCGCCTCTGAGGGAGCGGACGGCGGCGGAGCGGAGACGGAGCCAGAGCGCTGTGGGTCAGCGGATCGCCTGAATGCTGGTGCCCGCGTCTGTTTTCACACGGCTCGCGCTCCTCTCATCCCCCACTGCACGCCCGTTCATACCGAGACAGCTGTCTCACCCAGCGGGAGGAGGCAACTCCGCCCGGCGGGCAAGCTGTCAGACAGGGCATACAGTAGTAGCCTATAGGCTACACTCATGGTCCCTCTCTCGTCACAGTGTGCGTGCGTGAAAATATGATCGTTTCCAGCTAAGCAACACCAAATAATAGTGTCGAGTGACAACAAAGATCTGTGAGAGACAGACAAAAGTGTAGAGAAAGAAGCATTTCTAAATTGGGATAAAACTGAAGGGAAGGGGAGGCAGAAAAAGACGTGAGGCTTTCTCTAGAACAGTAGGCTATTTACAAAGCTATTGAAAAGCTCAGCTTTGCAAATGTTATAGGCAGCTAAAATTAGTGCATGTCAGCAATTTGAAATTGAATGTGACGTTCCCAATTCTATATATTAAATTCTAAAAAACTACCCTCAACATTTGGGAAGGCTAAGCCACACAACTAGTTCGTTATAATCGAACATCATGCTTTGAAGGCGACTTTACGATGATGAGGACGGTGAGGACTCAATCACAGCAGATATCCACTGATAGCCTACCACGCAGATCTTACAGGCACAGGCAGCAAAACCCGACGCGCTGATAGAAAAATCTCCATGGACGTGCCGCGCTGCGCTCAGGCCTCGCCCCCCGCCCCCCCTCGCTTCCCACAAAGAAAAGTCTACCGTAAAAAGAAAAATAACTCCCAATTAATTTAGCTCTTTTTTGTTTTCATTTCCCAAAATGTTTCAGTGCGAACTTCAGTGCAGTCATAACTGTGAAACAAAATGTGCATTTGTGAGGCTTTGTTATAGTATGTGAACTTTTGTTACTTTTCACATACAGTATAGTCACGCCGAGGGACTTCACAAATAGTCAACATAAGACGCTTTGGATATGTCACATTCATAAATTTATGTCACCTGAAAGAAGAATATTTTTGTGTTTCTACATTGTTTTTCAGAGCCTGCCTGTAAGCAGTGTCGTCCAAAGCAAAAAGAGTGGCAAGATGGTCTCAAAGCTCTGAGGGAGCGGACGGCGGCGGAGCGGAGACGGAGCCAGAGCGCTGTGGGTCAGCGGATCGCCTGAACGCTGCTGCGGTACTGTGGGCGGCTGGTCGGACCCCGCCCGGGCGTGGAGGACACGTCGGCCTGGCTGGCGTCAGCCAAGCACCTCTTACAAGATAGAAAATATACCAGGGACCCCCTCATTCTGATTTGTGATTTTGGGCTAAGCTTAATTGTTTCCACGGTAACATGCTTGACTTTTAAATTGATAGGTTTGTTAGATTAGAATGTAATCCATGAACAATTTTAGATTTAAAGCATACAATATTTTCATTGAACTATGAAGCTTTTGCAACAACAGAACTTTTTTTTTTTTTTTTTTTTCCCCTGAAAACTTTTTAACCAATAAATGGTATTTATATTTGGGAAAAGCTGCTTCTGTCTCTGTCCTTGGGTATTTTAAACTGCTCTCCCTTGTGCCGAACCTCCATTGTATATTTGAGTCTATTAAGTTCCTAGGCTCTAGCCAAAAAAAACCTAGGTGGCGTTGTCAGCAAACACCACTAAACCAGGCCACACGTTCAGTTCTGCTGAAGTGGGCAGGAAATCAACCCACAGATCCTTTTGATTGTACAAATGTGACCGTTTTGACAGAACTATGGTGTGATGATGCATGTTTTAGCACTGTGTGAATTTGGTCACTTTTCGTATGTGATCTTTCAGAAGATGCCAAACGATTTCGATTGGATTCAAATCAGGAAAGTCTATATTGAGTGAAA
Source organism: Poromitra crassiceps (assembly GCF_964638095.1). NCBI lineage: Eukaryota > Metazoa > Chordata > Actinopteri > Beryciformes > Melamphaidae > Poromitra > Poromitra crassiceps. Next base: position 7,332,773 of record NC_139643.1, read on the forward strand.
TCTAATTCTGTGCTGTGTGTGCGTGCCCTTTGTGCGGGGGGGGGGGGGGGGGGGGGGGGGGTGAGTGATGCATCTAATTAGCTAGAATAGCAGTCAAACCGGTTCTGAAAGGTAACAGTTGTCCTGCTTCCCCCCACAAATTTCATTCTTGAGGCTGGCAAGAGGTCCATGTAAATTAACCACTCAACAGTTGATGTCGCAATGTGCATGCACGTGGTCTAAATACGCTGCGCTGATTTGCTCAATGGATTTTTCGGCTTCCGCAAACAAACAGCTGTGGTGCTTGTTGCTTGTTGTCTTGGAAACATGAACTTTGAGCGCTTCCTGAATGGGTCAACCAAGGAGCAGGCATGTTTTGTTTTGTTCTAAGTTGTAAACAAAGGAAACAGACTGCACACTCATAACTCCTATGCAAGCAAATGTCCATCTGTTTAAATGAATTGTGTATGATTTTTTTTTGCAGGAACACTGACAATATCAGATGGTAGTGGGCAGGAAATCAACCCACAGATCCTTTTGATTGTACAAATGTGACCGTTTTGACAGAACTTGGTGTGATGATGCATGTTTTAGCACTGTGTGTGTGAATTTATGGCACTTTTTCTGGGTTTAGAAAGCTTCTTCTGTGACAAAGCATTTGATATACAGATGTCATAAGAGTTGTGACGATTCAAGCTCATTTATTGTTCCATATTAACTAAGGGTTAAGTAACAATGACAGAGCTTTAAAGACATTGGAATATCTATCAATGGCTGATGTTAGATAATCTATAATCCTCTAACAGCCTGGAAATATATTTGGCAGATAACATACAACAGCGTAGTCACTATAATGTACATGTAAGAGTGACCCGATACAGTAAGCTGGTCATTCTGAAGACACCTCAAAACCTACTTCGATACTTGATATCTGAAAGTCTATGAACCTAGATCAGGGGTGGGAAAAAAAAAATTCCAGAGGGCCATACTGACTTACATATAAAGTAAGCAAAGCACATTGGACTGATAACTGCCAACACTCCTGATTTTTGTGCGGGTCTCTCTCTCTCCCGCTGTGATTGGTAATTTCTCCTGTTAATCTCCTGATATCATAGTGATACAAATCAAATGGATGTAGCAGATTAGATTTATTAATGTGATGCTGTCTTTTATTGACTTTTTGTGGGTGGTTCTGTTTTCCTTTGAGGACGTTGGATGCCGCATTTTGCCCACGTGTGTTATACCTGCATAGAAAACAGAAGAAGTCACTTTTTAATCTCATACACTGCAGTGTTTAGCAGAGCCCTGCCCAGTGCCCACAGAAGTTTACTTAAACTCTATAATTATTTTATCTTCATTTATCTACAGACCAACATTTACAGTATAGATTCTCTTTCACATTTGACCTATTTCCCTGAGTTGGATTAATAAAGTTGTTGATCAATTGATTGACTGACTGAATGATGGTGGTTCATGTACTGTATGCACAGAGATGGGCGAAAATACATCATAAAGTATCTTGATACAAATTACAAATACTTGCTCAAAAAATGTATCACAATACAAATACAAAATACCTGTCTGAAAATGTATTTGAGATACAAATACGTATTTTGTATTTTGAAAATACATGAAAATACATTTTATAAAAAGTTATAAAGAGCTGCAACGATTAGTCAATTCATAGATGAATTGCCAAATATTAAATTAATTGCCTATTTTGATGATCTATTAATCATTTAGAGACATTTCTTTAAGGAAAATGTCCTAATTCTCTGATTTCAGCTATTCAAAAGTGAAATTTTCTGGTTTCCTTAGACAGTAAATCCTCTCTTTAGTCCTCTGTCACAGTATGTGGACTCCCTAACACACTGCAGTTCTTCCATTTTAGTTTGAGTTGTTTTTCAGTAGAACTAATTTCTCCTTCAGCTCAGCTGTTAATCACCTTCTGTGAGGGCTTTTGACTTAAAGGCAGCATTTCTGCATGTTAACCTCAAGTTTTGGAACTTTGACTATGTTTAGCCATAGATATCTGACATCATAACACAATATATAAATAACTGAAATAGGTAAAAGGCATAGTAGGTCCCCTTTAAACAACTTCACATTCACCACCATGTCAGTAACTTGTCGTCACAGTATTTATTTAACGTGCAAACATATTTATACAACTAGAAAAGGTTACATTTCAGGAATTGAATGCCCTGATGCACATCCTGTCTAAGGTTGTGAAATTGTGAATCGGTGAGAGGAACGATGAGAAACTGCATCTCAAACAAAAAAGGCCTTCCATGAAATTGGACTCTTGTTCAAATCCTTACATCCTTAAAATGACTTCCCCTCCTTCTGCTTCATAAACAAAATCCAAAACAACCTGGCTATCTAGAACATAATTACTAAAGAACAATCACTCACTGAATACAACTTTCCACTATCAGCAGTGGTAACACCATTCTAGTGTCAAAATCTGCACAGCCATCATTATGCACAGTGAAGCTCAGACATCCTTGTAGCAACAGAAAGACATTTTTGATTTTCATTAGGGTACTTTGGTGTTCAGTTATAGTTTTTCAGTATAACTAATTTCTCCATCTATTCAAATCAGGTTTATGACAGTTAGTTGTTTTTCAGTACAACTAATTTCTCCTATTCAAATCAGGTTTCAGTTTAGTTCAGTTAGGTTTTTTTTCAGTACAACTTATTTCTCAATCTATTCATATCAGGTTTTAGTATAGTTCAGTTAGTTGTTGTTTTTCCAGTACAACTTATTTCTTCAGCTATTCACATCAGGTTTCAGTTTAGTTCAGTTAGTTAGTTTTTCAATACAACTTCTTTCTCAATCTATTCTGAATCATATCAGCTTTCAGTTTAGTTCAGTTAGTTGTTTTTCAGTACAACTTATTTCTCTATCTATTCTGAATCATATCAGGTTTCAGTTTAGTTCAGTTAGTTGTTTTTTCAACTTATTTCTCCATCTATTCATATCAGGTTTCAGTTTAGTTCACTTAGTTGTTTTTAGTACAACTAATTTCTCCATCTTTAGTTTAAACCTGTGTCAATGTTTACATGTGTCAATTTGAGAATAAAAAGAAAAATGTATTTTATGTATTTGAAATACACAAAATACAAGATCTGAAAGTATCTTGATACAAATTACATCTCATTTTTCTCTGCCCAGCCAAATACAAATTACAAAATACAAAAAAGTAGTTGAAATACGTATTTCAAATACAAGTATTTCAAATACTGCCCATCTCTGTGTATGCATAGGCTAGTGACAATGAATAGATACCAGGGGAGAAATCAAACTAGGCTACTCATACAGTAAATCCTCCTATTTCAGGGTGAAAAGTTTGGCTGTCAGCTAAAGGTGACTAGTCGGTATTAATACAGTATTGTGACTGTGACTAGCTTTTCGGATGTTAGGTAGTAAAGATCTGAATGTATATCAACCTAAAAGCTAACATCTCCCCACTGTCATAACGAGATGGGTCCATGCTACTGTAACGTTATATCAATTCGAGAAAAACTAGCTACTGTACAGTAGTTAGAAATGGCTGCAGGCCAATTCTAGATTCTATTCACAGATCGTAGTGTTTGCTAGCTAGCTAGCGCTAAGCTAACACTGATTCAATGTCACCATACAATATGCTTGAACCAAATTAAAACTTAACGCCCACACGTATAGTGACGCAGCTGCAGCTATCATGTTGTTTTGTTTAGTGTACTGTACAATAACGTAACGAACTCTGATAGGGCACATACTGTAGGTTGGCGTTAACCAGACAGTATATAACGCATCCGAGATATAAACGTTATGAATATAGCCACGTTATAAACAAACTAACGCTGGTGATCCGTATGGAAACATTGTTACTCGAAATGGTTAAAAGTTATATCAATTTGGTCATTCTGTAGCATTTTACTGCCATATAACATAACTAGCAGCTATGTTAGTAAGCCACATAGGACAACTAGCGCTGAACCGGAAGAACAAATACGTTTGCGTGGACTGTGACCCCGCAGCTTGAAACTGCTGCAACAGTGAGAGACACATTATGGACTATGAGGGCCCCTAGTGGTTGAATGCCATTATTCACATCTCAAACCATCTCAAAAACGTCACCGCATCGTCAAGCACAAAGTAATGAAAAAAATCTGTCACGACGGGAGTGGCTGCATCTGTACCTGAATAAGCGCAAATGCTGTTACAGGATTATCACACGGAGTCTGGAGCACTTTCTGGCGGCCAGACAGCAGCGTGTGGGAGCCTGCCTTTTAGAGCGCGAGCACGAGCCGCTGTGCTCCAGGCAGCGGGGACGCGCGGGCGGAGAGCTTCACTCTGCCAAGCCGAGGAGAGTGGCTCTGTCATGGGTTGAGCAGTCCCGGAGTAACGTGACATTATTCTTGTCAGAAACAACTGCGATTTGCATACTTTAAATGAGTTTGCAGCCCAAGGACAACCCGAAAACACCTTATTGATCTATTTACGTCAGACGATGCCAGAATCACACAAAACCAAGCCGAAACACAGCCGGCATTCGGGTCAGCAGCGTACCTGTGACTTTTCTGGGGAAGTCCTCATGAGGTGGGGCGGAGCATGGAGGTCTGACTGTCACATACGTGATGTGATAGGCGGGTCTAGCATCCAATGGTGGTACGTGTTACATACTTACCCAGTAAAACGTGTTTTTATTGGTCATTTAGACGCCAAAACCTGCCAGTAGATGGAGGAGAATGGATATATTCCATTTATTCCATTTATATTCAAAAGTAAAAATCATAAAAAATGGACTTAGGTGGTTTTCATTGCACAGCGACGATATGCTTCTTTGTCAACAGATGTGAGTCTGGACTACGATCAGGTGAAAGTCGCGGTGCTTAGGGCCCTGGAATTGGTTCCGGAGGCTTACCGGCAGAAGTTTCGTCGGTTTAAGAAGGCAGATCATATGACATATGCAGAGTTGGTCGGGAGAAGGAGGCTTTATTTGATCGGTGGTGCAACTCTAAAAATGTCACTGAGTTTGACCAGCTGCGGGAATTAATCCTCAGAGGAATTTAGAAACTGTCTGCCAGATAGAATTGCAACTTACATTAATGAGCAGAAGGTGGGTAAATTGTCTGCAGCTGCTATCCTTGCTGACGAGTACGTCCTCACTCACAAGGACAATTTTGATGGCTTTCATTCATCTTTTTCGGAGCGTGGCTCTCATTCCTCATCCTGGCGCAATTTCCACTCCAATTCGGAGAATAGTGTCCCGAGTTTTACTCCACCCAAGTCAAGTGTTGAAGCGGAGGAAAAGTCTGGTGGTGAGGTTGTTAGATTAAAGCCCTTTTGCAATTATTGCAGGAAAAGTGGTCACACTAGCAATAATTGCTTTGCTCTAAATAACAAATAAATATGGGCTACTGACTGCCTTTCCGAAGCCCTGCCACTCCGATCGTTAACTTCCATTATTCTGACTGGCGGTCGTTCACCATAGAAGCCGCAATGCCGACCTTAGGGCGTGGGGGTGGGAGAGGTTAGGTTTTGGGTTAGGGTCTGGGGGAGGTTAGGTTTAGGCATGGGGGGAGGTTAGGTTTGGCGTGAAAAACGGGGAATATAGAACCCGGGGAACATAGACATGATCCCTTTCTGAGTGCCGATATTTCGGAGTGGCAGAACGTCGGAGTGGCAGCACGTCGGAGTGGCAGCATGTAACCATAAATATGTAGGTGTTTCTTTGAAATGCAGACTTCGAATTGGAGACGGTGGTCTCTTTTCCTTCAGGCCTTCAATTTGGAAGTCAGACATGTCCGTGGGAAAGATAATGTCCTGGCCGACACTTTGTCGCGCTCTTTTTCTGACGACTGAATGACCTCACGTTGCACTCCCGGTATTCATCATCATAGGGTGGGGGTGTTGCGTGTGGCCATGGACGGTGCATGATCAACTTCACACACGTTATGTATCATGTTATACATTCAGGTGTTTACATACTGTGTGTGAAGCTGCTTAATTGATCTCCTCTGCTCCCCATACCTCAGGCTGAACACCTGCAGACAATCGGCTGATTGCTGGGCCTGCAGGTATTTAAGCTGGCTTGCTGCTGGGACACAGTAGTCTACATCCTGAATCCAGCCCAGCAGCACCAGCAGAATTGGTTTGTTACTTTGTTGCCCATTTCTTTCCTTAATTAGGTCCTGGCACAATAGGTGCCAGGCTTTATTGTTTTAGTTTAACCTGGCAGTTTGGTAGTTGTTTTTCGTTCTTAGTTTTAGTTTAGTTATTCTAAATTATTCTTTGAACGTTTTTCAATTGTTAGTTTAAGGAGAGGGGCTGGCTTCGACGGCCCTATATGGGCCAGCCCAGACCCCTCTCCCTTTTGTTTATTTCGGCCAAACTGTCAGGTTATTTTGTTTTATGGTTTTGGGCCTTTTCTTAGATACTTTGGGGAAAAAGGAAAATAAAAACCCTATTATTTTGATTCTTGTGTGGTGTCCTTTATGTTGTGGTTTCCACTTGAGCCTTATTTTCCGTTATGTGTGGAGGCCGTAACAATGACGACCAGGTGTGGGCGGAGGCAAGTAAACTTGCTATGGAAACAGAGTCTATATCAAGTAGAGCCGAGTAGTATCGAGTAGAGCTGTACTGTGCTGTTATGTGGTGGAAATGAGCCATTTCTAAAGGATTCAATCTTACCTAACAAAATAAGAAGAAAACCAAAAGACATCAGCTTACCTCCCTAACTACTAAAACAGGAGAAAAAGGGGGTTAAACTTAAATGGCAGCCTACTCCTACAGCTCCAGCGAATCATAATCTAACAAAGATCCAGTGTGGCTGGTTGGGATCAGGGAAGAATGGGTTATGGCCCTGCGCGCACCAGCGTCTGTGGTCTGGTCTCTTATGAAGGCTGGGCCTTCCCACCTCCAACCAATCACTGCTCCTGATTACACATACACTCACACATACACACCTGGAACCCATTCACACAATCACTCAGACAATCAGGGGAGGGAAACAGAAGCAATTAATGAAAATCAAACTACATAAACCCAAAATACGACAGCAGTCATAACAAGTGCTAAATAGCATTTATACGATTATAACTGCTGTTGTTGCGCGGATCAGCCATCTTGGATTTTTGAGGTTGGGGCTGCTGAGGCTTCTCCGAGTTTGGAATGGGAAATACCAGCTCTAGTGACGTCATGTCCCAGCTCATGAACTTAGAACCAGTAAGATTACCAGTTCCCAGTTATAAAGGAATGCACGATTCGATGCTACACGAGTTTGCTCGGGAAACTACAACAATGGCGGGAAGTATGGAGTCCGTGGCACCAATTGACTGTAAAAAGTGATATATTTTGTTATTCTGTTGATAGTAGCTATTATTTATGTTTAGTAGTTGCACATTATGGCCTATGTAGCTACCATAATGACCCACTACTTGCTTTTAGGCTGGCTTTACACGGTGAAACTTGCACGCAACTTTAGTTGCATGCAACCAGTGTTGGGAAGTAACGAGTTACTAGTTACTCGTTACTGTAATAATATTACTTTTTCCAAGTAACGAGTAGTGTAACGAATTACTATAGAATATAAGTAATAATATTACAGTTACTTCAAGATAAACGAGCTCGTTACGTTAGTCGTTACATCTTTTGTTGAGTCCATTCTGTGATGCCGCTGCACTGCAAAACGACACGCAGTCGGCATTCACTGATCACAAACAGCATGGCTTTAACGCTCCCAAAACAAGGTGACGTCACCGCAGAGCCCATTCAGAGCAGCAACAGGCAGGCAGGCAAGCACACCTGACACCTCCCTCTCTGTCCTGCTGAGCCGAGGAGGAAAATCCGTGGCTGCGGATATATTCCCATGACTTTGTTTTTGTCGGGAAGAAAGGTGACACGATTGAACATCAAAGTCAAATGTAAACGGTGTCCAGGACAGGTAGGCAACACTCTTTCCACTGTGAAAAACACGAGCTCAAACTTCCTAACGTTAACGTTACGAGACGAGAGGACAGCACAACAGAAACCGGAAAACTGTTCAAATACAGAGATAACGTAAAAACTCACAAGCTGGTGGACATCAAACATTGCTGTTATTATTGTCAGGTTAATGTTGCAGAGCTAACGTTATTTGTGACACAAATTTGTTAAGCAAAGATGTAGCCTATACGTATTGAGTTTGCATTGGCAGTGCATACTGCATTCTATAAAACAGAAGATAAAAGATTGCATCTTGTCAGTCATCACTTTGAGCCAGGTGTGCTCTTCATCAAGCATCTCTGTAGGAAGCTGTGCTCTGGCAAAGCGATTAGTTTAAATGGAACGGCACATAATAGTTCACACATTCGCACCGCAAAGTCTGCATTTTGATGAGAAAAACGCTATGGGCCTTTTTCACAGCGGCCATTTGTGTCTGGAAGACAGAGTATACACAGGTGCAACCAACTAACTAATTAAGGCTCCAGCACTGGAACACCTAAATGGACTGGAAGTTGGAAGCCCTAATTAACATCTTTGTGCACCTGTGTTACCTCCTGCCTTTTAGATACAAAATCGCTGCAGTGAAAAAGGCCTATTGCCATTTGTGTGGAATGTAACGGAAAAGTAATATAACGAGTATCTAACGAATTACTTTTGGCATGGAGTAATAAGTAAAGTAATAATATTACTTTTGAAAATAGTAACGAGTAATATGTAATATATTACTTTTTTAGTAATGAGTGCCCAACACTGCATGCAACTTAGGTGAAACCAAGTTGCAAATTAATTGCATGGTATAAACCCTTCTGCAACTCACTTGAAACTTCTGTGAAACTCAGCTGCGACAGTTGCACAGCTCTCAACTTTGTGGAACCGGGCCCCGTTCCAATACCCATACTTCCATACTATTTAGTAGGCAAAAAAAGATTTAGTATGTCCCAATACATAGTATGTCAGATGCAGTATGCCAAGAGTACCAGGATGTTGTACTACATCAGCTCCTATTTCGGAGTATGCATCGATGCATGCTGCTTCAGCCAAACTTCCCCACAATCCTTTGCGCAGCAGGAAGTTATGTCTTCTTCTTCTTCTTCTAATGTTTTATGGCGGTTGGCAAACAACTTTTTGTGCATTACCGCCACCTACTGGAGTTACGTCGCACTGACTGAGCTGCATGTTCATGAATAAGATAATTAACTTTAAGAAAGCCTTGAAATATGTTAAAACCAAACAAGCATGGTGTGTACCAAAACATGCATATCTTGATTCCTGTTTAGATCTCTGACTTAATGTTTTTGCATTATTTATTTAATTTTGTTTATTTGATTGTCTGTTCCAATTTTGTAAATGTTTAGTCTGAATCTTTTGTATAATGTACTGTTTGTTACTGCCAGACTTTGTTTATTGAATTAAAAAAAAAAAAAAAAAAAACTCAAATGTGGCGCTGCGGACGTCGGCGGAAGTGAGCAAGAGGTCGGAGTTCAGGAAGCTCACGTGACGACAGATGTAGTGTGTCCCAATAGTATGCATTTTGCATGCATGCTGCACACTACAATCCATACTTTGTGAGGGCAGCGGCAGTACATACTACAAGAAAGAAGTACAAGTATGGGTATTGGAACGGGGCCCTAGTTTCATGCAACAGCCAATCAAAATGCTGATAACCAGTCAGCTGATCACTAGGCTCTGGCTGTCTAAATCAGTGCGCAGTCTCAACAAACACACACAAGTACATGCCATGGCAGGACGGGACAGGCAGCAAAAATGCACCAAATAAAACCGAAGACGGTGTCTTGGACGATTGAGAAGGAAATTATCCTCATTGACTTCATACAAGGTTGGTGTTTTTTACCGTGCTTGTTATAGCGAGCTGCTTACATAGTAGTTGTATCTACATTAAAGTTTGTTTACTTTGCAGTTAGCCCCGGTGGCTACCAATACACTAGCGGTAGCGCGTTAGCGCGAGCGTTAACATGACGGGTGTTTTGCTAACGTTTGTTCTCTGTTTTGTTAACAATGAATCTTCTCAAATATGCTGCTGTTCCTATCTTGAACCCGCTTAATTTTTACACAGAGCGGAGATTCCTTTGGGACCCGAAAGACGAAACCTATTACAGAAGGGGAGACAGAGAATCGGTGCTGGATCAACTTGCTGCTCTACTTGGACAGGATGAGCGAGGCATCATCTTCAACCGTACGTGGCTATAATGGTGGCTATAATTTATTTACAAATGTGATGTGTGGAAAAAGTATTCAAAAAGATAACCCACTAGCCAAGATAGCCAGTAATCTGAAACATGATGTGAAATACCACTGTATTCCATTTGGTCAACGTAGGGCTATACTGTATACAGTATGTGCATCAGTAGGCTAAACAAACAAAGGATAGCCTACAAACAGACAAGAACCACGTTCAAATAAATGGTTAAATAAATAAATACATCATACTTCACAGCAAGTAGCCAATAGCCATTTAGTTGCCATTGCTGGTTGTATCCAGCTTATGTGATCTAACTTTATTTAAACAGGCAAAGAAGTTAAAGACAAGTTTCACAACTTGAGGACCATCTTCAACCGTGAGGCCAAGAAAGTGGAAGGCTCACAGCGATCTGGTGCTGGGACTGATGCTGTATATGTGCCACGCTGGGTCCACTTCAGCCAGATGCAGTTCCTGAAGGATGTGTTTAAAGCCGGGCCAAGCCAGGACAACATGGAGCCCAGCCATGTTCTGGAGACACCCTCGGTGAGTAGGTGACCCCAATTACACTTGTGCATGTGGGTGACATTCCTGGCATCCCTTTAGAGAGGGTTTGACATATTCGAACACTGGTGTATATAAACCCAAGAAGTATTGTAGGATCTCTCTCTCTCTCTCATCGCCAACAGCTCTAGGTTGGGGAGATAACAACTCAGATCTATTAACATTACTTGAAGCCCTTTCTGCACATGGTCCTGACACAGCCACCACTGAACACTTAATTTTACATGGATTACACATAATTTTATATATTTTTACATATTGTTTTTAGGAGGAAGAGAGCAACCAGGATCATGGGGACACCACTGCCAGCAGCGATCCAAGTACCAGTGACGCCATCAGAACCCCTGAAGCACCAACACCAAAAAGAAAGAAAAGAAGAGCTGATGATAACAAAGAGATTGATGCCACCAAGATGGAAATCTACAGTACCATACTTAGTTCTCTGCAGCCGCCAACTGTAGTAGATCCCACTGATTTATTTGGCAAATATGTTGCTGACACTCTGAAGGGGATAGGGTTTTGGAACAGGCAGCTCTGCAACGCTGAGATTCAGCAGGTTATGTTGAAACACCTGTTTAAGGATATGGGTGAAGAGTAAAAATTAAATGTAACGTTGACTGAGTAGAGCAGCAAGCTCGTCCAGGACCACATGTCTCCCCTTCTGCAATGATAATAGGTTCATTTTTGTATGTATTAAACACTTTGTATTCAAATGTATTTATTTATTAAATTATTTTTTCCAAAATGCTGATTGTTTTATTTATTTTTTCCAGAGTAAAACAGGTGTTTACCAGCATCAGTTTACTGTATCAGCATAGCAGCAATACAGCACGAGGGAAATTACAAAACAAAAAGAAACAACTTTGTAGTCGATACTGCTTTTTTAAATTAATATATTCATACTGTTTATACATACAATTTAGTAATATTGCTGTTTAACATATTATTCACAAAGGATTCAGGACTCTGATGTCTTCAGTGGTTCAGGTTTGCTTGCCAGCTGACAGGTTACGTGCTACCACTCCGACGTGCTGCCACTCCGAAATATCGGCACTCAGAAAGGGATCATGTCTATGTTCCCCGGGTTCTATATTCCCCGTTTTTCACGCCAAACTTAACCTCCCCCCATGCCTAAACCTAACCTCCCCCAGACCCTAACCCAAAACCTAACCTCTCCCACCCCCACGCCTAAACCTAAGGTCAGCATTGCGGCTTCTAAGGTGAACGACCGCCAGTCCGAATAATGGAAGTTAACGTGCGGAGTGGCAGGGCTTCGGAAAGGCGGACAGTTGCCCAGCTGACAGCACCCTGATTGTTGAAGAAGTTCTTGAACTCCTCCCTGACCTCCTTTGCAGCTGTGGTGTAGTTGTTGCAGGCTGATCTGACAGGTACCATAGACGTTGCTGGATCCAGACGCCACTCCCCAGGGATCACTTCTCCACTGACAACGTCCTCCCTGTCCATCAGCTCAGGTGGGGTGTAGACCTGACGGGTGGTCCTTTGGCTCCGGAGGTAGTTGTGCAGTGCCACAGCAGCAAGAACCAGATCCCTGACTTTCTCTGGCTCCAGGAGGATAACTGTGTGGAACACCCTCCACCGATTGGCCATGATGCCAAAGGCATTTTCCACACATCTCCTCGCTCTTGAAAGCCTGAATAAAACAAAATCAGTGTCACAATTATCCAGGTGATAAAAAATAACATTTCTAACACAATTACTACAATACAGTCAAGTTAATGTGAAAAACTGACCTGTAGTTGAAAATTCTGGTTTCTTTGTTGAGGTGTGCTCTGCTATAAGGCTTCATCACATTTGTCTTCAGGACAAATGCTTCATCAGCTACCACCACATAAGGCACTGGTGTGGTCCTGGATTGCAGAGGTTTTGGGTCTGGTAGCTGGAGGGTCCCTCTCTGGAGAGCTGTCCCAAGGTTGCTCTTGTTCCATACGCCACCATCACTGACTCTGCCGTTGGTGCCCACATCGACGTAAATGAATTTCAGGTCTGCATCCACCAAAGCCATGAGCACGACTGAGTTGGTGCCCTTGTAGTTGTGGAAATGAGACCCGCTATGTTTAGGCGACTGCAATATAATATGTTTCCCATCCAGTGCCCCCAAACAGTTGGGGAATTGCAGATGAATGCGGCATGCACCACGTGATTCCTTACGCAACGTTTTGAAAACAGAAGACCAATGACGGCTGGAGACTAGTAGTGATGGGAATTACGGCTCTTTGAAGGGAGCCGGATCTTATGGCTGAGAGCCGTTCAAAATAGCGGCTCCTCGTTCCCCCCCCTTTTTTTTAGGGGGCGGGCACTAGCCTACTGTTGATCTGCAAAATCACTAGGATAATGATATGGTACGATTTGGATCAGATTTGATCTTAGACCCACCACTATTTCATTTGGCATCTGTGGACTGCAGCAGCATTAAATTACTCATAGTAGGCTATGTCCAGACCTAATGTCAATGATCTGCATTGTAAACATGACACAAGGTGACACATTATCCATCTGCGCTCAGTCAGTCAATTTACTTCTATGAAATGTGTCATGTAAATAAAGTTGGCTTTCCTCGAATGAAATTCATGCAACACTTCGCTGCTCAGAAAGTCGGCAGATGCACTCCGTGGTGTAGCCCGTTTTGATATTAAGCTGAGTCCGCCCACCCAGGCCAGTTACAGCATGCGCTGGTAGCAATTAACGAGTGCACCTATCCACCCTGCCCAGCGGACTAGCAGAGGGAGGGAGAGTCTAGCCTGTGTGTGTGGTGGGGAGCGGCAGGCAGTGAAATTTAGGCACAACATTAAAATGAACGGCTCTCAAGTAGGACTCGGTTCCCCTCCTTCATAGCAAAGAGCCGTTCAATAGATTCGGATCGTTAATAATAATAATACATTATATACACTTTAGTATTATATACACTAATACATTCACGCACTGACATTTTGGAATCATTAAGTAATGATTAACTACTCTATTCACGAGCTGAAATTTAGTAATCATTAGGTACTGATTAACTACTCTACTCAGGAAATTAGATACTAATCATTAACTAATGACTACCTACTCATTAACTATGATTAACTAGTGATAAACTAATGCCAAATTTTTCATTAGCGAATGATTAACTGGCGATTAGTTAATGGTTAGTTTATCAGTAACTACTATAGGATTTGTGTACGTTATTGTAAAGTGTTACCGAAAATAGAAGTTTCCAAGGTAATCTTGGGCACAGTGGATATTTACAAGTCGAAAGTGCAAGCCTAAGTTTGAGTAATGGGAACAAAGGAGACAGAGAAAGGATTTCCACAATAAGAATTTATTAAATAATTCTGTGGCCTGCAGGCCAATCTTCACCTCAATGTTTAACACATTGACTGCCAGACGTTTTTTTTTGCTGTAGGTAGCTTCTGCCAAGCCGTTTTTTGAGGATTATGGCTCATTTTATAAGAGCCGAGGATTCGTTTCAGCTTGGAGTTTGTGAACATACAATATCTCAAAAGTACTAATAGAATGTGTACTTTCTCTGTCTAAAAGAGTTAGTTTGTAGAGTTAGTAGTTATGTAAGCATTAGCAGTTGAATACAGCATGGTTTTAGCCTCAGAAAGAATATTCAGAGATAAACGGCTTTTTGTGAAATTGGATGGAACAGTCACTTTAACCATTCATTTTTGGCTCTCTCTCTCTCTCTCTCCCTCCCCCTCTCGCTCTCTCTCTCTCTCTCCCTCCCTCTCGCTCTCCCTCTCTCTCTCTCTCTCTCTCTCTCTCTCTCTCTCTCTCTCTCTCTCTCTCTCTCTCTCTCTCTCTCTCTCTCTCTCTCTCTCTCTCCCTCCCTCTCGAGTTGCTTCAACTCCTCCCTCCGTGGGCGGACAAGCTTGTCACCAGTCAGTGCTTTGCTGCTCTCCTGTGCCTGCATGTCTGCACAGCCGCTGTTTGAGGAAGTCGGGATGGACTCGCTCGTTTGGAGTTTTGGTTGAGAGAAGCTTTTGCGATTCTGGTCATATTTATGCTGCGTGTTTCAAAGTGTGTTCCTCCACCTGTAATCTATCACCCGATCATAGTAGATCGGCTGAATCTATTATGTAAATTTGCAATCCCGCATCGCCAGCAATCAGCGCGAAAAGGAGAATGGCTGGGCTGAGAATGGCGTGACAAGTTAAAAAAATGCTTTCCTTCCTCGCACTGTTGCCACTTAGTGGGTCGGTGGAATGGGTTGTAAACGTTCGGTGGCTCCAATAATTATATAAGAGATGTAAAAGGCTTAGATGCACAACCCACCGTCAAAAAAAAAAAATCGATGCCAAAAACGTGTAAACACGTTGTTGGCAGGGAACAGCTGGATTCTGAAAACGTGTTCATACGTTGTTGGCAGTGAATGTGTTAAAAAAAAAAAAAAAAACTTTTCGCCTGCAAAAAGAAATGGAGCCCTCAGTAAAATCAGGAAGAAGTTTGAGTGGCACGTTACTAAAGGCGTCATCGAGCTAGAGGTGGTCTTTGGCTGCGTCGGGATTGGTTGGGTTGTCATGGCTGCGTCGGGATTGGTTGGGTTGTCAGTCATGAGCTCGAGGTCGTCTTTGGCTGCGTCGGGTTTGGTTGTCAGTCATGGGAGTGAACCGGGTTATTTCATTGTCAGTCATGTCGAGTTGGATGTTGCCTAGTTGCAGCAGGGTTTCTTCTATTTCGTCGGTGGTCATGTCGGTCGGTGGGGTAGACAGTCGGGTGATGAATGGCAGTGGGATAGTGTATGCATGTTCTGGAGTTTTATTGTCGACTAGTACCATGATCTGTGTGTGTGTGTATCTTACAGATGGCAGATGTGGTTTTGCGCCGTTGGTTGCATTTGTTGCACTTGTATGTGTGGGTGTCTGGGTTGAATGTTTGGAGGAATGCTGTACAACTGCAAAAGTTTTTACGGGTTACTGTGGCTCCTCTGATCTCCCCAAAGATGTGTGTGACTGTTGGTGCTGGTGCTGGCATGTGAGGTCCGGGTGCAGTGGTGGGTGTTGATGTGGTGGTTTTGGTTGTGGATAAATATGTTTTTCCTTTGAATGATCTGATGGAGAGGTCAGTTAGGTTGTATCAGTCGTCTAGTCCGATGTCTGAGTCGCCCCCCATACAGCCAAGTCGATAGTCCCAGTCGAGTCACTGATAAGGTACTTGGTGATGGTCATGGTGGAGCCAGAATATGTTGTTGCTTCAGTGGAGGGTTTTAGGATTTTGGCAGTGATGTTGATCTGCGGATGAGAATAGCATTAAACAAGATGCATGGGGAAGAGGATGAAGCATGTTTTGCCTGATTGTGTGTTTTAACCTCTACTTCACATTGATACTGTATGACCATTTGTATAAAGGTTGACTGAGAAAATCGGGTGTCATGCAATTTCTAGCAAGTGTGGATTAGGCAATGATGTGTAATGCATATCTATAATAGACAGAGGGAGTTTATAGACTCGAGGGATATGGGCCAAGGCTCAGTAGGTGCAATTTGTGTTGTTTACATGTCATGTGCCATCCAATGTAACTTCTGTGGGATTGTATAGTGTGCAAGGAAAAGCAATAGACTTACTTTTTGGTATTCGATGCCTTCAGCTATGATTTGAGCAATGCTGATTTGGGTGGTTTTTGACATGAAGGTAGCATCGTACATGAAGGGGAGATGGCACAGAGGGCTGATGGTAGAGTGATGGTTCATTTTGATGTCCAGTTTGGAGTGGAATGAGGTGGTGAAACTCACATTGTCTAGTTTGACAGGGTGTCTAGAGAGAAGAGTATAGGCATGATGAGAACAAGCAGTTGTGATGAGTCACTGTCTGGCTGGGCAAAGGCATTGAGTGGCAGACAGCCTAATTGTAGGAAAGCAGTAATATAAGTGAAATAAATGTAGATTGTTTAGTGGCTACAGGAAATGGCTATATGTAATGTGTGGGTAGATTAGGTGAAATGAAGGCACAACTAAAAGGGGGGGCAGTACAGACAGACAATACAATTGCTAAGAATGTAAAATACATACTTGCTATTTTGAGCAGCCAAGAAGGTGGTGTGCAGTTTTGCATTGAAGGAAACAAGGTTGCTGAATCGGTCAGCTTCCTGTAGAATGGCATTGAAATAATGTTTCGTTGGGTCCTTGTTAAAGCTTTTGAGGGGGCTTACCTCATGGAGGTAGCCACAAAACTCTAGCTTCTCCATTTTGGCTGGACTTGCCATTGTTAACTTGAAATGAGGTAAAAGTTGCAGCATTGTTAGTTTTTGGCATTATTTCTTGTCCATTAGTATATTGGATTGATAGAGATTCTAAAGAAGTCTTACCTTTCTTTGACGATGTAGCAGCAGACTAGGACTGTAGCAAACTTGAACAAAGAATACATTTCAAATTACATCAGCACAGTTTTGGATAGAGATGCTGCGATCGAGATTTTTCAATTCCGATCCCGATATTTTAGCCTCAAAACCGATCCGATTCCGATCAAATTTCGATACCCGATTCGATACCGATTTCGATCCGATACCGATACAGCACATATTTAAGCCTCTCTATGCTGTCTGATAGCTAGCAGGCAACAAACATTTTTAGCTTTACTTTTTAGTACTGATTTTGTAGTCTGGAATGTTGAATAAAAGATTAATCAAGTGATATTACTCAAACAGAGAACATAACCTCCCCAGAATAATAGTCAACAAGTTCCACAACAGTAGGTTATGAGAAAAATGTATTTATTTTATTTTACTTTAACACATTGACTGCCAGCCCTTTTTTCAATGCTGTAGGTAGGTTCTGCCAGTTTTTTTTTTGAGGATTCTGGCTCATTTTACAAGAGCCGAGGATTCTTTTCTGCTAAGATTTTGTGAACACACAATATCTCAAAACAACTAATAGAATGTGTGCTTTCTCTGTCTAAAAGAGTTAGTTTGTAGAGTTAGTAGTTATGTAAGCATTAGCAGTTGAATACAGCATGGTTTCAGCGTCAGAAAAATTATTCAGAGATAAACGGCTTTTTGTGAAATTCGATAGAACAGTCACTTTAACCATTCATTTTTGGCATCAGTAAGACCTAAACAATAGTTTTGAACAGTAATTTCCTCCATAACAGCAGGAAACTCCCCTCTGCTTCCAACTCCTCCCTCCGTGGGCGTTCCTCTTGGCTGCAGCCAGCGGCCGTGTCACAAGCTTGTCACCAGTCTCACTGCTTTGCAGCTGCTGTGCGGCTGTGCCTGTCTGAGCGGTCGCTCTTTGAGGAAGTCTGGTTGGACTCGCTCGCTTCTTGGAGTTTTGGTTGAGAGCTTTGAAGAAGCTTTTGCGATTCTGGTCATATTTATGCTGCGTGTTTCAAAGTGTGTTCCATCCGTGATCTATTATGCAAATTTGCAATCCCGCACTGCCAGCGATCAGCGCGAAAACGAAAGCGTTTTCGCCAATCCATTTTCATGAGAATGGCTTCGTCACACTGCTTTTTGCTTGCCTTCCTCCTTCCTTGTCGCCACTTAGTGGGTCGGTGGAATGGGTTGTACACGTTGTACACGTCCAATACTTATATAAGAGATGTAAAAGGGTTAGATGCACATCCCACCGTCAAAAAAAAAAAAATCGATTTTTTTTGACGTGTTAACACGTCGTTGGCAGTCAACAGCTGGATTCTGAAAACGTGTTAACACGTCATTGGCAGTGAACGTGTTAAGTAAGATGACATCAGCTGTGGTGGCAGAGGCAGCACTGACATTAGTTGTGAGCTCTTGAAAGGGGGTGAGAACCTTGGATGTCTCCGCGGCCTCTCACCAGGCAAGACCGCGGCTTCACCAAAGACCCGCTGCGGCCTAGCGGAGCGCTGCAGCCTGCACTCAGCTACAGGAGCAGCGGACTTTTTTCTCTCTCAGACAATTGAACACCCGCCACGATTTTATTTCACCGGAGGCGAAGGCAGCAACACAAAAGACTGATGGAAATATACATAACAGAAGAGAAGGTAAGCCCACTAAACTGGTATGCAGCATTGCATATGACAGTCAGTAGACAGAGTAAACACGATTCTGCCTGACCAATCAGTCGTCAACAATGTTTTCACGTCACCGTATGGTACCGGGTTCACAGAATAGAACCACGACGAGGCAGGTACGAAAAGTAGCACGACTCGACCCCAATACAACCCGGGCTGGGATAGTTTTTAGTGGTGGAATGAGACCAAGCAAGTTTTGCATTTGGCTGTTGGGTCCCCTTCGCTTTCTAGTGTGTAATATTCTCACACGGCGGACATCGTTGGGTTTTTTCGCTCGCTCTCTATGCCGTTGCCGTGTTCCGTGTAGTGCTACGGTGATACCAGTTGGCTAGCTGCCTGCTACTAGAAGCCCTGTTGTAACTTGTGATCACGTGGCCTCTGTGTGCTGCTGCTGCATGCTGGATAGAAATCCTGGAGCGGAGTCATTGAATGGAGTGCTTATATCGGAGCCTTGGATCGGTCATTTTCGCTGGAATCCGATCCGATCCGATCCATGTTTTTTGGCTGATATCGCGCCGATATCCGATCACATGATCGGATCGCAGCATCTCTAGTTTTGGAGCCATATTGTCCCTTTAAAGTGAACAGAATTGGCAAAAGATGTTGATACATAAGGTTGTGTAAACTTCCAAACAGCCATTAGCTTATCAGACTACTGGTTAACACATTCAGTGCCAGCGACGCCATATGGCGTCATTAGAAATTTACCGTAGAGTGCCAGCGACGCCAAATGGCGTCAATAACTAAATTTTTTTTTTTTGACGGGGGGGTGTCGATCTATGCCTCTTACATCGCCTCTTACAATATTCAGAGGTATTGAATGTGTCTAACCTATTTTACAGAACCCTTAGGTGGCGACAGCGCTCTCCAGATGAGAGAACGTGGAGTGAAACACACAGAAGAAGTCATTGGGGGGAAGGAAATCGCATCGCATCCGTCCGTATGCAGCGGCTTCATTGAAGCAACGTTTAGCTGTGCCCCTGCAGCAGCCAATCTGCTATCACAATTGAGCACCTCGGTGTCCGCTGCAACAGCCTCCGTGTCCGCTGCAACACATGATCAGCCGTGGATTTGTTATTATTCTCAACTCGAAGCATGGGAGCTGGTACACGCGGCTGTAAAAAAGCAGGATCTAGCGGACTTTTTCAGTGCTGAGCACAGGCAGAGAAAACAGCAGAGCAGAGAGACACTCCTCCCACAACGGGGGGGGGGGGGAGGTGGGCACGCAGAGCCAAGTACACAATACAGACCCAGACAGCAGGACAGGGTTGGCAAACGCAAGCCAGAATATCCGATGCCCACCAGCAGCAAAAGATCAGCAAGAAGCTGCAACCAGCAGCGCATGCAGGCGCCAGCGCTGCTGGTTTCAGCTAAAAATATTATTCTTCCAAACAAAATTCCCTTGCCTTCACTGTTTTATTGAAGGAAATTATTTTTGAGGTGTGACTACATCAGAAAATTAGCTTCAGAGTCAGTGATGTGCTTGAAATGTTTAATTTCACAAAAGGCTCATTATCTCAGCTCGTAGAAAAAAAGCTCTGTTTTTCGTTCAATCAAGCTATCTTCTCCGGCTCATAACTAAAGAACGGAAAATGGGATCAATAAACTTTTTTTTGCAGGTGATAGAAGAGAGTCTCATCGTTATTTGTGCGTGTTCAGTGTTTACATAGTAATTATTAAAGAAATTATATGACTGTTTTAAAATGCATTGCGGCCTATGTGGCACAGCAAGCAACCTTTTGCCCAAGGGCCGTGGCACTGAAAGTGTTAATAAGCTAGCATGTTAACCATTTGACTCATTCAATTCTGGTGGACATTATGAATAAGGAATACCCTTACACCTCATGTTAAGATAGTAATAATGAATTGGATGTAGGATGGGGTAGATATATACACAACCTGAGTCGACTCTGATTGGCTGACAGTGGTGTTAATTGCAGGTAGCCCTAAGTAGAAGACCTGGCAGCAGTGATCAGGTGCTGCCCATCTCCAATCAGGCTAATCAGCCCAGCTCCCAGCTCAGCAGCAAGCAACCTGCAATGCAAAGCTGAACAGTATGCAGGCCAAAGTAAATGACGATAGGCCCTATGGCCGTCACACACATGAATTACGACTTTCTGTTCAAAACGCTCCCTCAATTCTCTAGATCAGTGGTTCCCAAACTTTTTAAAGTCATGTACCCCCTGGAGCATTCAACCTCCTGTCGTGTACCCCCTAGACCTCCACAGACGGGCAACTCTCATATGATGTTAAATATGAAGACATGACAGTGTTTTTAACAATTTTGCTGTTTATTCAGCCTCATAAAAAGTCCTCTTTACAAATGACATGTACATTTCCTCAAGCACGATATGAATGACTTATCTGGAAAAGTTATACATAAAATATGAAAAAAATATCCTCATAACAGACATGCATAATACCACAAGCACAAACTTCTCTGGAAAAGTCTAAAATAAAATATTGAAGAAAGGGTCCTCTCATAACAACTGACATGCACAATACCTCAAGCACAGTATGAATTACTTATACGGAAAAGTTATAAAATATGGAAAAAGGTTTTCTCTTCATTCAGCCTTGTAAAAAGCCTTCTCATAACACAGGGATGCAAACAAATTTGCTTTTTTTTTTAAGGTGACAGACACACACACACACAGTTCTGAGAGGGAACACTTCAGGATATTTTGTGGTGTAATCTGTTATCACCAACATGAACCGGTTACCAGATTTGCTCTTCTCCAGGGGACCAACAACATCCATTCCAATCCGTTAACTGACGGTCTGACTGAACGCTTCAACCAAACTTTGTAACACATGCTCCGTAAGTTTGTCAGTGACACTGGTTCTGACTGGGACCAGTGGCTCCCGTACCTGTTTTTTGCTTATCGGGAGGTACCACAAGCATCCACAGGCTACTCACCATTTGAGCTCCTTTATGGACATGAGGTAAGGGGGCCTCTGACACTCCTGAAGGAGATCTGGGAGGGAGACCAGGAGGTGAAAGAACCAAATAATGTTGTCTCTTATGTTATCCAGATGAGAGAGAAACTGGAGAAAATGTCTGCTCTGGCACAGGAGAACATGGCAGCTGCCCAGCAACACCAGAAAAAGTGGTATGATCGGTCCGCCCGGGAGAAGAGCTTCAAACCAGGCCAGAAAGTCTTGGTGATGCTGCCTACAGATGAAAGCAAGCTACTGGCAAAATGGCAAGGTCCCTTTGAGGTAACTAAAAAACTTGGTCCCACCACTTACCAAATCTCCACTCCAGGCCGCTCCCGCTCTACCAAGAACCTGCACATCAACCTATTAAAGGAGTGGGTGCCCAGATCGGCGCAGCACTCAGCAGTGTTGATGATCAGGAGGGTCCAGGATGAGGAAGTTGGTGAAAAGTATCTACCTGGGCGTACCTCTCCTGACATTGATTTACATCATCTATCACCAGAACAGCAGGCTCAGGTGAGGGCTCTTTGTGAACCTGAAGTGGTCCAGGAAAATCCTGGCCGCACCAATGTGGTGGAACATGTAGTGGTGTTGAATAAAGAGGCCTCCATCAGACGTATGAGTTAGAGGATCCCTTAAAGCCTGTTGGTGTCCCTGAAGGAGGAGATTGATCTCATGCTGTCCCTGGGCATCATCGAGGCTTCAAAAAGTGAATGGTGTAACCCCATCGTTCTGGTACCAAAGAAGGATGGAACAATCAGGTTCTGTATTCATTTCCGCTATTTAAACTCAATCTCAAAGTTTGACTCGTATCCAACGCCACGCATTGATGATCTGATTGAACGTCTGGGCCAAGCTAAATATCTGACTACAATTGACCTTTGTAAAGGCTACTGGCAGGTTCCCCTTTCCCAGCAGTCCCGTGAGCTGACAGCATTCCGGATTCGGTGGGGGCTGTTCCATTTCACAGTTATGCCCTTCGGGTTGCATGGAGCACCAGCTACTTTCCAGCGGCTTATGGACCAGGATGGGGGCTGTCAGAGTTTGCCTCTGCTTATCTTGATGACATTGTTGTTTACAGCACCACCTGGGAAGAGCACCTAGAACACCTGGGGATGATCTTCCAGTGTCTCAAGAAAGCCGGCCTCACCATCAACCCCTCCAAGTGTGCTTTTGCCAGAGTCGAGACTGAGTACCTGGGCTACATCATTGGGCACGGTGTCATCAGGCCTCGAATCCAGAAGGTCCAGGCTATTCAACAGTGTCCACTGCCTCAAACTAGAAGGCAGTTGAAATCATTTTTGGGCATGTCAGGTTGGTACCACAGGTTTGTACCCAACTTCTCTGGCAGAGCTGCCCTCCTAACTGACATGACTAGTAAAAAACATTCCAGTCGGCTGAGGTGGACAGAGGAAGCACTCTTAGCCTTTAAAAACATTCAGCAAGCTCTAGTAAGGATCCAGTATTGCGCTGCCCAGATTTTGCTAAACATTTTATTCTACAGACTGATGCCTCAGATCGGGGTCTAGGTGCTGTCCTTCTGCAGGGGCCACCTGAGGACCGACACCCCGTGGCCTTCATCAGCCGAAAGCTGTTCCCCAGAGAGACGCGTTACTCAACTATTGAGAAAGAATGTCTGGCGGTGAAGTGGGCCATCGAGTCTCTGAAATATTATCTTCTTGGACGGGAATTCACCCTTGAAACCGACCACAAGGCGCTGAAGTGGATGAATAGAATGAAAGACTCCAATGGAAGGATCACTCGCTGGTACCTCGACCTGCAGCCCTACAGATTCAAGGTACACTACATCCCAGGCAAGGAGAACGTGATTGCCGACTACCTGTCCCGCTGTTCCAGCGAGGTGCCAGAGGAGGGGGAGTGTGTGACGGCTGCACCCAATCGCCGCACATCGTGTCAGTAAACATCTTTAAAACACCTCTTTCCCTTCATTTAAGTTAGTTTGTATCAGCATTTACGTTTACATATCATCATCATCATCATCACCACCACATAACAAATCGACACACAGCCTTAGTTTCAAAACACCATCAAACTTTATTTGCATTATTGATACCACATGTTTCTAATTTGAGTGCACGCATTTTGGTTACCATGTTTTATCATTTTGCTATGCTTATACAACCTCCTTCTTTCTCCTCCTCCATGCTGGGGATCCATGCGTGTGTCTCGTCGGGAGTCGTCCGCCACCTCTTCCGGATACGATCGGCAAAGACTGAACAAACGTTCCGGACCCTGCTAAATACCAGAGGTGGGGGTGGTGGACTGCACCATCTCCCGGGAGACTATGGGGGGGCGGGGGGGGGGGGGGGGGGGGGGGGGGGGGGGGGAATTAGCTGTAGTCTAGTAGTTATGTTAATTTATGTAATGATACAAACGTAATGCTAAACAATTCCAATGCTAATGTGTTTATATTATCTACCTGTTATTTGTGTTGGATTGTTTTGAACATAGTAATTTATTTTTGTATAGCTTAATTAATTTACCCCCCTGCTTAATTTTGTGTGTCTGGCCAGGCCTATATATACCCCTGAGTTCCTCATTTGTTTTTAGGCTCCTCTTCTGTTCAGTTGTTTTTTTCTGTTTAATTATTAGCTATATTTTGGGCCCACAAATTATGTTTTTCATTATCTTTTTGTAATTCACATTTGGTTTTGTTACCCTTTGTATTAATTTTTGGGTAAATAAAACCCCTAATTTTGCACCTTCTCCCTGTGCCCTCGTGCCGACTTGCATGGCCCTTAGCAAAAAGAAGTATACTTCAAGTTTATTTTATTAAGTAAACTTAAGTAAAGACCAAGTGTACTTTTATGCAAGTATACTTATATACTCAAGTATACTTTATGCACCAAGTATACTAATATCAATATACTAGTAGTATACTCCAAGTGTACTTGCCTAATACTTCTTGATACTAAATTGGCCCAATTCAGTATACTTTATGCACCAAAAAGTACAATCATGTGAGATTCGAACTCAGGGCCCCTTCCTTTCAGCACAATGTCCTGTGTCTTATCCACTCGACCATCTGTTCAGCTGAGTAAAGAGGTGACTGTTGACCATACCACTATATGTGTATCTGTCTCTGTTCTAACACTATAGGTCGGATTGGGCTGAAAATTTGCATGGAGGTGGGTTATGATCTGGGGAAGGTCATGAGCAGATTAGAAAGTCCTGGAATCACCTGGAAAGTCCTGGGAAATCCTGGAAACGACCTGGAAAACACCTCATGCCCACAGCCCAGTTCGGATTGGGCTGAAATTTTGCATGGAGGGGGGTAGTGATCTGGGGAAGGTCATGGGCATGTCATCAAGTCCTGGGACCACCTGGAAAGACCTGGAAAATCCTGGAAAACACCTGGAAAACACCTTACGCCCACACCCCAGGACGGATTGGGCTGAAATTTTGCATGGCGGGGTGTTAGGATCTGGGGAAGGTCATGGGTCCATCACCAAGTCCTTGAACCACCTGGAAAGTCCTGGAAAATCCTGGAAACCACCTGGAAAATACTTCACATCCACACCCCAGGTCAGATTGGGCTGAAATCTTGCATGGCAGGGGGTTATGATCCAGAGAAGGTCATGGGCACTTCATCAAGTCCTGGAACCACTTGGAAAGTCCTGGAAAACACCTGACACCCACACCCCAGGTGGCATTGTACTGAATATTTGCATGGCGGTGGGTTGTGATCAGGGGATGGTCATAGGCAGGTTGTGTACTTCTGGAAACCATGTCTGGACACCACCATAATTTCCAGCGAAGCAAAAGTCACAGTTGTATTGCTTTAATTGTGCCTATAAAAGGGAGCATGGGCTCTGTTTGTCTGTTTGTTTCTCTGTTTCAATTGTCCCTCTGATGATTTCATTCATGAATTAATGTCTATGACATCATCACTGATGATGTCACAATCTCTATGACATCATCACATCTATGACATCATCAGTGGTGGTCATCAGTGAGTGATGTCATCAGTGATGTGAAGTTGAGCAATTGTGTGCTGAGTGACATCACTCAAGCACTCCATATATTATGGTAGCCTTAGCAGCCAGTATACATCAAGTCTGCTACTCTCATATATGGAAGAATTGTCAATAAAATCAGCCAAATGTGTATGGTGTATACTACCTCAAAGAAACCGATATGTCTGAAAAAGTATTCAATCAGCTATAATCTATCGACTATAAGGGACCACATGGAAATAATCCTCTGGGATTTATTGTGATATCCTGATTTTTCCATTTTATATGCAGAACTGCTGTAGCGTACTTCAAATAAAACAAATCAACTACAAGCCAAGTATACTTTTTGTATAAGGCAAGAATACTTATTTATACTTTTCTTGTGTGTATCTCAATCACAAGTTATAGTACAAGTACAAGCCAAGTATACTTAGACTTTTCTGTATACTGTGTAAGTACACTTAAGTATAAGTATACTTAAGTGTAAGTATACTGTATACTGTGTAAGTACACTTAAGTATAAGTATACTTAAGTGTAAGTATACTTAAGTATAGGTATACTTAAATGTAAGTATACTGGATACTGTGTAAGTACACTTAAGTATAAGTATACTCAAGTGTAAGTATACTTAAGTAACATTTTTATATTTGATAAGTATATAAAAAGTAAACTGAAAGTATACTCTCATTTTAAGTTTAAAAGAAGTATACTAAAGTATACTAATTGTACACTTGTATAAACTTCTTTTTGCTAAGGGGGTCCATCACAGTTTCTGAGATCCATACACTTTTAGGGCAGAACAAAAACAAATGTATAGTATGTGATGGGGTTCAAGCATCTGCAAGGTTAAATGTGATATACAGATGCCAATGGATAGAATAGAATAGAATAGAATAGAAAGTTATTATCATGTGGAGTAGGTTGATTAGAATATTTTAGATATGAATGAGAAGCAATTTTTTTATAAACCTCTTCATCATCACCACACTTTGGAGGACATACTTTGTTTTACATGTTGATTGTATAGCAATTACATGCGTAGTTCTGAGGTCCATTTTGACCTGACACAGATGTAGATACACCACATAGTCTTAATATAATCTTAATATATATAAATATAGTCAAATATACATTAAACTATATAACAGGAATTGCATATAGGTCCACGGGATCTATCCATCCAACATGTACATAGTACAATGGTTATCCTAGGCAGAAACCTAACTCAATGGAGGAGCAATATTACACTGACAATATTCAGAAAGACTCAGGAGATGGTTTGATTTGAGATAAAGGTACCTTGTATTAGAAAAACAAAGACAAGAAATATAGAAATACATGATGGCCAAATAGAATTGCATTTGGATACAGAATTAAATTTAGGATAAGTAGTGGAGTTGTGCAAGTAGGCTATTTGAAGCTGAATAAGCAATGTCAATATCAATGTATTATCAAGTCTGTCATGAATAAAATCAATAGGAAATAGAGCTAGGCAATCTTAATTAACTTTTGCAAGAGATGTTTACGTAGCTGTAATGAGTAAGGAAAAAAAGACCGTTAAAGGTCCCAATTCGTGCAGCTGTAACCTCTTAACACGTTCACTGCCGTCGACGAGTTAACTCGTCAAAAAAACCAACGGTTGACTGCCGTCGACGAGTTAACTCGTCAAACTGTTTTTTCAGTGGTTTCCACTAGCTGGCGCCCTTGGGCAATAGGTGAATGTGGATCTGACCTCTCCCGCTGCTCCAGAAGCACTCTAACAAAGACTTGTATATAAGGAAGGCGGGATCCTTTGTTCGGGGTGGGTTTTAGTAGGTTGGTGAGATACAGAGAGACATAGCGATTTATAGATACAGATATTCAGCAATTTAGCAATTTATAGTCAGATTTAGAGCGAGTCGGTTAGCGTAGTTGATTTAGTTTGTTAGTTGTTAGTACAGTAGTAGTGTTTAGTATAGTCTTTATAGTAGGTCTTTAGTTTAGATAGTTAGTTAGCGCGTAGTTACTGTTAGTGTTCATTGTAGTTAGCTTAGCTCATTTAGCGTTAGCGTTAGCGTCAGTTCATTTTAGTATTTAGCGTTTATTCTAGTTCAGTTTGATCGAGTTGGTAGCCAGTAGATTAGCCTTATTTCAGTTCAGTTTGATCTAGTCGTAGCAGTAGTTGTTTTATTTCAGTTTAGTTGGGAGTGGGTGCGTGTTTGTGCCATGCCGGCCAAACGCAAGCGGGCTCCAGCCAGGCGATCGGCGGATCAGCGATCATTGCTAGATTTCTTTTCCGTCCGAAATGAGCTTGTGCCGGAGACCGATTCCGAGGTTTCGGATGATGAACGGGGTGAGCCCATGCATGTCGCGGCTGCGGCTGCTGGGCTGAGTGAGTCAAGTGACCTCACGTCTTCCCCAGACGCGGAAGACTCTGAAGAAGAGTGGGCCCCGTCCAGGAGCGAAGCTCCACAGAGCAGTGGTAAGACGATGTTTGAGATGACTTGTGTAACTT
The DNA here is from genome assembly GCF_964638095.1 of Poromitra crassiceps. NCBI lineage: Eukaryota > Metazoa > Chordata > Actinopteri > Beryciformes > Melamphaidae > Poromitra > Poromitra crassiceps. The sequence continues at coordinate 7,360,891 of NC_139643.1, forward strand.
GTGTAAATGTAATTACTATGACTGTACAAAAGCCAGCAGTCAGTCAATTCATTTTACTGAATTTCAGACTCTGAAGATGAGCCTACTGTAGCCAGCTGTAGCGGTAACGCATCTGGTGCCACAGCCTCTGGTGCCAGGAAAATGGGTAAGATCACACTTCAGAATCAGGTTTATTTTCACATCACAGGTTCCAGCCAGAATTCCAGAAATTCTAGAACTCCAGAATTCAGTACCACACATATAAAAAACACTATTTTATGGTAATTATGTATTTCTATAATTTGCAGATTGTGGCAGGCCTGTCGGTGGAGCTGGAAGTGGGAAACGTCCTCAGCCTGCAGGTCCTCCTGAGTGGTGTGACCTTGACTGGGAGCCAACCCACATCCCCTTCACAGCAGAACCGGGTCCTCATAGTGGTGGTGCTGCTCAACCAGTGGACTTCTTCCAGCTTTTCCTGAATGATGAGCTGCTCCAGGACATTGTAGTCCAAACTAACCTGTATGCACAGCAGTGCATCAGTCAGGTCAGTGAGGCTCTGCCACATTCAAGGCTTGGGAAGTGGAAGGACACTACAGTGGCAGAAATGAAGAGCTTCTTGGGATTATATGTCCTCACTGGGATCATCAAGAAGCCTGAACTGGCCATGTACTGGTCCACAAATAAACTCATTGCTACCCCCCACTTCAGCAGAACCATGTCTCGCAACCGCTTTCAGCTCCTAACACGATTCCTCCATTTCAGTAACAATGATGATGTTGATGATGCAGACAGGTTGTTCAAGGTCCGGCCAGTTTTGAACGACCTGTTAGAAAAGTTCAGAGCCATGTTCACACCAAGTCAAAACATCAGTATTGATGAGGGGATGCTCCTGTGGCGTGGGCGGTTGGCCTTCAAAGTGTACAACCCACAGAAACCCATAAAGTATGGGATAAAGTCTTACATACTCTGTGACTCCCAGACAGGTTACTGCTACAGTATGAAGCCCTACTGTGGTGAGCGGTCCTCCCTAGGCGAGACGGTGGAGTTCCTCCTCGGGGACTTGGCAGGGCAGGGTTACAACTTATACATGGACAACTATTATAACTCTGTTGCAATGTGTGCACAGCTGCTGGAGTGTCAGACCCATGTCTGTGGCACTCTGAGGAGGAACAGGGGCGAGCCACCTGCTACCATGGTTACCAACCACACCGTGAAGATGGGGGAAACGGTCATGGAGGTGAGGAGGTGGGGGTGGGTCTTGGCTGGGTCTTCCAGTTTTTTTTCGGGACATGAAAAAAAGCCTTGAGGACAGCCCTGTTTATCAGCGAGGGAAAATCTTCATCAGTAGTCAGGCACTGTGGTGTTTGGCCCGATGGATCATCATCCCCAGGGACATCCAGACATCCAACATCTGGCCTCAGGGTATATTCAGCCATATTTCACAAAATCTTTCAGGGAGCTAGTCTTCTGTGTGTATACAGGCCAAACGTGCGAGCAATTCTGAGCTCTGGAGCGGTGATTCCAGGTAGTTGGCCAGCTGGCAGGAAAGTATTGCGGGACTTGACGAGACTTGGTGACCGAGATCACGTTTGAGGTACTTTGATCCCTGGGAGAGTCCAGGAAACAGCCCGGGGGGAAATATCACTCTGGTGGTTGTAGAGGGATCAGATTATGACGATATGTGGTGAAAACGGGAATAAAAATAGCTATTTAGATGCAGGAAAGACAGGCTCCCACTTGGCCCCCACGGAGCTCCATTTTACGACTGACTTGGATGCTATTGATCTCAAAACAACGCTAGGACGGCCAGGAACGCTGCGGAGATCACTGGGTGAGTGGTCAAATCATAAATTTTGTGAGGAGAGGGGTCCAGGTAAAAAAACAACGAAATTCTCCTTTAATGGGTCTGCAAACCCTAACCGAATTAAATACCCCCAAGCCCCGCCGACAAACACAGAACAGATAATCAGTGTAACTGCACAAACGGCTCAAGGTGTTTCATTTTACACAAATATTTGTTAAATTGGCATCACCGAATAACTGGATGACCGAGCCAATATATTACAATGTCCCGATCGTCATTCTAAGACACTCAAAATGAAGATGTATTCATTTTACTTCACTCAACCACACTTGGCACGTTCCACTACCCCTCTCTACAAATGAGGGTGGACTCCTCCACCTCTGTTTCACACACCAGGCCTGAATGAGGAATTGCCCAGTGCACGAGTGTTAATTAGCCTACAATGAATCAAATGTCCAACAAGCAAACAAACACAACAACACTTAAGAGTGTATTCCTATATGGCACGGGTATCCCTGTGACAAATACTATCACAATACTTGACCCGGCCTTGATAACGATGGTTTGCTACATTGCAAGAAATGTCATCTACGATACATCATCATATCTGTGTAAGTGAAGAAGAAAAAATACCAATGAAAAGGCAAAAAGCAGGAATTATTTATTCACAGAATTGACAGGAAACTGTACACAGCAAAGTGCAGACTGCATAGTGCTTCTTTAACACACTGAGTGTAACTCCTCCATGACTCCATGTGTGAAGTTAAAATGTTTAAACGGATACAAAATAGTGCCTCACTAAAATCTTTTCAATCTGTGCAAATTAAGTTTACAGACGACTTTAAAAGAAAGGCAAAAGAAAAACGCATTTCAGTGCTTAATAATGAGCATAATCAACTTGTTTTATGTAAACCTGGAAACATTTCCGTGCCTGCATGTTTTAGTAAATATATTGATATTTGATGGCAGTGCATCATATGGTGTCAATATGGGCGCTAGTGTATCGATACTTTATCACAATAGGAAGTTTCACAATGTATCGATTCTTCCCCCCCCCCCCCCCCCTCATCCCTAGGTAAGACGGACACCATCACTCTGCACCCCTCCTCGGGCCTAACGCTGGTGCAGGACTCGGGCCAGCTGGGCACGATGATGAGCCCCATGGAGCTGACCCAGCAGGCGGGCGGCGCGGAGCTGATGCCCTTGGAGGCTCAGGTGGTGGAGGGCAGCATGCTGGTGCAGCAGGAGGTGATGCAGGGCGAGGGCGAGGCCGGCCAGGAGCACACCGTCATCGAGATCAACCCCGGCTCGGTGGAGCTGCAGCTGGCCGGAGAGCACCAGGGCCCAGACGAGCAGAGCGCGCTGACAGAGATGAGCATGATGGCTCCAGAGGGGGAAGAGACACAGGAGGCTCAGACTGAGGGGGGCCAGGGACTACAGCTGGACTCCAACGGGCAGCTAGCAGGCGTGCAGATAGTGGTCATTGAAGAAAACACTCAGGAAGAAAACACAGTCAAATGAGACACATCGCCCTTTTTATGAATGGACTCATGTGCCGCGCTATCACGGACTTGTGAAATTGTAAATACACAGACTTTTCAAAACCAAGAATGAACTGCCTTGGCCTAACACCAAGCATTAGAGTAGCCATTTCCTTTTGGGGTGTACATACATGTCATTCACGTCTCACTGATATTTCTATCAGAACAAAGAGGCACTGCAGCCAAGCATAATGCTTCTATTTGTTTTGTAATTCATTTGTAAGAACACAAGCCACCCACGGCCAACACAATGCACTAATGAATCTGAAGTGGTATAGATGCAGGGCTTATATGGTGCTGATGATGTGTCGCGGCACATCGTCTTAAGTGCAACACACGTTGGAAGCGGCGCATCATGTGACGCCGTCGCGTGGCGTCCCGCGCACATATAGGAAGTGTCGCACCACAGTGCGTCAGACTGACCACACACAGTGTGTCCGGTGTGTTTTAGACTTTACTGTCTGGGCCAGGTCAATACCAGGTGGCTGTCAGTCATGGCTTTAGCCCTCCACTGCTGATTGTGACTCACAGCACTAATAGGGTGGCTGTTACTTTTTTTTTTTTTTTTTTTTTTTATACTTTATTGCAAGATTTCAGTTTGTTTTTTACATAGATCTACATTAACTGTTTATACTTCTACGTAACATACTTACAATATTTTATATATTTTTTATGTGAGAAAAGAAAAAGGACAATAATATACAACAGCCATGGTAATTGTATTGAAAAAAACAAACAAAACAGCAACAAATACTTTAAATAAAAAAGAAAAAAAAAAGAAGAGAGAAAAAAAAGAAAAACTTGCATGCCTACTCATATACACACAGTCATACACACACATGCTTCCACACACAAAGAAAAGAGAGAGAAAACAAAAACAAAAAAAAAACAAAAAAAAACAAAAAAAACAAACAAAAAAAACAGACATAGACACAACACACACACATACACACACACACACACACACACACACACACACACTCACACACACACACGCCCCTTAACTCTTCAGTGACTCCTCGGCACAGAAAAAACTTCATTTTCAGGTGTGTTCTGTATAGTTAATCCATTTATTCCATCGTTTCAAATACTCTACCTCTAAGTTTTGGATTCTGTAAGTTATTTTTTCCATTTCTAGAATGTTGTTTATATTTGACTTCCATTTATTAAAGACGGGTGGAGTAGGTTTTAACCAATTCCTTGTTATCTGCTTCATGGCTACAATTCTAAGTATTCTATAAAGATATCTATCTATTTCTAATATGAGTTCAGGTGGTGGTATTCCTAAAATGATATGTTTTGGTTCAAATGCCTTTTTAGTTTGGAAGATGTTTGTAAGACAGGTTATAATTAATTGCCAGAAAGTTTTCAGTGATGGACAAAAAAAGAAAACATGTGAATGGTTTGCACTCTTTTCACCACAATTTCTCCAGCAATCTGGTTTAATAGATGCTGTAAATTTGGACTGTATTATTGGTGTGATAAAGAACCTTGTATATATTTTCCACGAAAACTCCCTCCAAAACTTAGAGTTCGTTGTTTTATGTATTGTTTTGTATATGTTTTGCCATTCTTCTTCTTTTAAACATAAGCCTAGTTCTGCATTCCATTTATTCCTTATTGTGTCTTCTTGTATTTCATTATTTTCTTCTAGCATTTGATATATTTTGGAGAGGATATTGTTAGTGTCTACATTATAGTTCTTTATCATAAACCTTGTTAAAGGATGCTGTTCTTGATTGCCTTCTCTATTTTGGAAATTACTGATATAGCTCCTAAGTTGTAGATATTTATAAAAGTTTGACTGGGCTAAAGTAAATTTATTTGATATTGCTTCAAAGGAAATTATATCATTTTTAATTAACATTTGCGAGAATATTTGTAAACCTTTTGATGACCAGAGTTTTAATATATTGTCCATTTTATTCGGTTTAAATTGAGGATCCCAAGCCATTTCTCTGAGATAAAGTAGTTCATTATTTATTTTATATTTTTTGCAGATTTGTTTCCAGTTATTTAATGTATTATTCGTGCATATATTTTGTCCTTTTAATTGTGCCATGTCTTTTTTATCTATAAAAGGTAAGGTCTTTATTGAAAATGGTGCCAGCTCTTTTTCTATTATAAACCACTTAGCTCTTGTGTTGTCGTTAGTCCACTTCATTATAGTACTGATTTGTGTCGCCTGAAAATATTTCTGTAGATCTGGCAGTGCTAATCCGCCATATTGTTTGGATTTGATCAGTGTTTTAAATTTAACTCTTTTCCTTTTGTTATTCCAGATGAAGTTAGTTATCATTCCATTCCATCTTTTAAAACTTTTTGGGGGTATTGAAACCGGTAGGGCTTGAAAGAGGAAGAGGAAACGTGGAAGAACCATCATTTTTACAGTATCTACTCTACTAAAAATTGAGTCGGGTATTGTTTTCCATCTATTGAGGTCTTGTTTAATTTTTTCCTCTAGGTTTTGATAATTGAGTTCATAAATTTGGCTTAAATCACTATGGATTCTTATTCCTAAATATTTTATTATACTTTGGTTCCATTTAAACCTGATATTTCCTTTACACTCCTCTGTCAATTGTTTGCCTATACATATGGACTCACATTTACTTTCATTAATTTTATATCCTGAATAGTCACTGTATTCTTTTATAGTTTTTATAAGTTCTGGAAGTGAGGTTTCAGGAGAGGTAAGATATAAGATAACATCATCAGCATATAGGGCTAATTTATGATTTTCCTGACCTATAGTTAGTCCCTTTATTTTATCTTGCTGTCTAATTGCTTCAGCAAGCGGTTCCATACAAAGAGCGAAGATAAGTGCAGACAGCGGATCCCCTTGTCTGGTCCCCTTATATATATTGAAGCGTCTTGATAAGGTGCCATTAACTCTCACTTGTGCAACTGGATTTTTATACATTGTTTTTAACCATGAAATAAAAGTGGAATGAAAACCAAATGCTTTTACTGTTGTAAAGATGTAGGGCCACAAGACCCTATCAAAGGCTTTTTCCGCATCAAGCGTCAACAGAAGTAAATCTTTCTTATTTTTTTGTGAGTAGTCAATTATACTTAAAGTGCGTCTTATATTATCTGATAATAATCTATTAAAAATAAAACCAGACTGATCACGATCTATTATTTCTGGCAAGATATATTTAAGCCTATTTGCTATAATAGCTGTTAATATTTTTTGGTCTGTATTCAATAATGATATTGGTCTATATGAAGATGTATCTGTTTTATCCTTTCCTTCTTTATGTATAACTGTAATTACAGATGAATTCCATGTTGATGCCCAAGTACCCGATTCTAGGGCAAAGTTGTATGCATTTTGTAATAGAGGTGTCAGTGGTTCTTCAAAATCTTTATAGAATTCATTAGTATACCCGTCATCTCCTGGGGCTTTTTCTTTTTTTAACTTCTTAATTTGTTGTGATATTTCATCTGTTGTTATTTTTTTTATAAGTTTAAAGTTTTGTAGTGGCGAGACTTGATTTAATTTAAGTTTCTCAAGGTATTTTTCTGTTCTGGTTATATCTATATTATTAACATCATCTTTATACAGGTCCTCATAGTATTTAGCAAAGGCTTCTGCTATTTCGTCTTTATCTGTTAAAGTTTTAGCTGTATCATCTTTTAACTTAGTAATATAAGCTTTGCTTTTTTGTTTCTTAAGTCTGTAGGCTAAAATTTTCATTGATTTTATTCCCCCATCATAGTTTTTTTGCTTTGTAAATATTAATGATTTCTCCACTTCTTCTGTCAATAATTTATCTAGTTCAGCACGTTTCTTCTTCAGCTCTTTATTTAGTTTAGAATCCTGTGATTTTTTATGTTTATTTTCCAGTGTTTTTATTTGTAGTTCAAGTTCTATTTTAATTTGTTCCCGTTGTCTTTTCTTTATTGATGAATACTTGATTATTTCTCCCCTTAGGACTGCCTTCGCCCCTTCCCATAGGATTATACTATTGATTTCTTCTGTATCGTTTAATTCCAGATATTCACTAAGATTTTTTTTGACTGTCTCTTTTAGGCCTTCATCTTGTAGAAGGGAATTATTCATCCTCCATAAGTATTTCCCTTTTTTTAAGTTTAAATTCACTCTTAGAATAACCATAGCATGGTCTGATAATGTCATTGTTCCAATAGTGCATTTTTTAATAGTGGTTATATCCTTATTAAACATGAGGAAATAGTCCAGTCTATTATATGTAGAGTGTCTATTAGAAAAATATGTATAATCATTTGTTTTTGGATGAAGTGTTCTCCATACATCTATGATTCCCAGATCTTTACATGCCCTCCTTAGAATATTCGCTTTTTTCTCAGATGTATGTTTTACCTTGGCTGTTGAGTCTAAATTGGGATTTAAAACTAGATTCAAATCTCCCCCGACAATAATTGTTCCTTTTCCTTGGGTTACTATTAAATCTATGATTTGATTCATAAACTCAGCGCTCTCATCTGGGGGGTAGTAAATATTTATAAGAGTTATTTCAATGTTTTCTATTTTGCCCATCACCAAAACAAACCTTCCTTCCTTATCTACTATACTATTTATCTTCTGAAATGGTAGATGATTTTTTATAATAGTGGCCACTCCTCTTCTTGATGAGCTGTATGAGGAGGAAAAAACTTGAGCATTTGCAATTTTACCTAGCTTCTTATGTTCTTGTTGTGTCAAATGTGTTTCTTGAAGGAACAAGATGTCCCCCTTTTCTCTTTTCATCTGTTGTAGGATCTTTTTTCTCTTAATACAATTATTGAGACCATTTACATTTTGAGAAATAATATTCAGATCACCCATTTATTTCAGAAGAAATGTACCTAAGAGTTAAATATTTTGTTTTACTAAAACATATGTAGGATTTCAAGTTTTCTGTGTAGTTATTTTGTCCCGAGGAGTCAGAAGAGCGCGTGTAACAAACAAAACAAAAACAAAAAAAAGACATGTGCATTATAATGATAAACATACAACAAACAAATATTTTGGCTTCCTGATATGCTACCTTAGAAACTGGGTAGCTGAATGTTTTAATCCATGCGTATCTCATTGCATGGATAGTATGTGTTCACTCATGAACACCTAATCTAAAAAGAAAAGAAAATGTATGGAAAATAAATCTTTAGAAGGCAGTCTCCTTTCTTCCCATTATTCTGAAAGTAAAATGTCCGTTTATCAATTTAAACTTTATTTATGCATAAGTAGAAATTTAATAGCTTTTACGGGGTTCTGTATTCTTCATCTCCATTCATTGGAAATACTTTTGCATATAAAAATCAAACAGCAGATAATTCATCTAAAAAAACAAAAACAAAACAGTCTTCAAGAAAAAAATGAATATTCTCTCATCCCCTTCATGCCAATAATAATAATGGTAATAATTATAAAGTAAATGTAATTGTTCATTTCTAGTCTCCTTATTTAAACCATATACAGTAGCTATTTTATCTAATCTTCATCTAAAGGCCGAAAAGAAATAAAATAAACATAAAATATGTCGAAGTTTTGTACTCAGGCATTTTAACATTTGCTACTAGGTGCTTCATTTAAAGGGGGAAAAAAACAATGAAACTGAAACAGAGAAAAATAATGCAACAAAACAGAAACAGGTAAAGAAAAAATATATGCATATTAAATATAGCCTACATACACATACACGCATACACACACACGTCCACACTCGCACACACACGCACGCGCACACACACACACACACACACGCGCACACGCACACACACACACACACACACACACACACACACACACAGTGTGACATCCACGGTGTCCAATGGCAGTAAAGGATCTAGTATTTCGGAAATGGAAGCAAAACAGACAGTGGATGTTTGTTGTCCGTTCACTGTCCTTAAACCCTGACACACACGCACGCACGCACACACACGCACACACACACACACACACACACACACACACACACACACAATAAAATAAACATGAAATATATCGAAGTTTTGTACTCAGGCATTTCAACATTTACTACTAGGTGCTTCATTTAAAGGGGGGGGGGGAAACAATAAAACTGAAACCGAGCAAAAAGAAATGCAACAAAACAAAAACAGGTAAAGAAAAAAATATATGCCTATAATATAGCCTACATACATATACACGCATACACACACACACGTCCACACGCGCACGCGCTCGCGCACGCACACACACACACACACACACACGCACACACACACACACACACACACACACACACACACACACACACACACACACACACACACAATATCAAAGTGAGGAGAGAAAGAGAGAGAGAGAGAGAGAGAGAGAGAGAGAGAGAGAGAGAGAGAGAGGATTTTTTTTTTTTTTTTTTTTTTACAGAAAACATCACGTTCCTACAGTAACTATGTTTCTGTCCATTCGTTTTTTTTTTTTTTTTTTTTTTGAGAATGGTAGGTTATAGTCTATAGTTCATATTTCTGTCCATTTTAGATAGATCTGTCACTCACGTATCTGTAGACCCTCATGATGCTGCTTCACACAATGTCAGTTGATACTGGGTGCGCTTATTTCCTCCGTCCATGTTGTGGGCCTGCAGTATTCCATCTGTCAATATTTTGTAGAGATGTTTGGTGACTCGCTCCTTCTTCACATATAATGCCCAGTTCTTTTAGAGCCTTGGCTGCTGCCTCCGGGTTTTCATACGTTTTTGAAGATCCGTCGCTGAAGATTTTCAGCTTGGCTGGGGCGACCACGTATGATTTGATATTCTTCTTCCTCAGCTCATCTCTCATCGGTTTGTATTTGGCTCGTTGTTGTTTCACCTTCGTTGTGAAATCGTGATCGAAGAAGATCCGCGTTCCGCCCAGAGTCACTTTCTTTGCCCATGCCGACTGCAGTATTCTTCTCTTCATATCATAGTTCAGAAAGTTGACTATGATCGGCCTGGTTTGTTCTGCATTTTCTCTGTAGATACGGTGTGCCCGGACGATGTTGAAATCTCCCGTCAGTCCCAATGAATCAGTGAAGATTTGACTGAGAAAACTTATCATATCATTGCTTTCTGTTTTCTCTGCGATGTTGTATATGCGGACATTATTTTGTCTGGACTTACTTTCAAGGTAGTCTATCTGTGTTTCCATTTCCTTCATCTTGCTCGTCAGATATTCATTTGTTTTCTCTCGAACTATTTGTTGGTCTTGCATTTCTCCAACTCTGTGTTCTATCTCGTTCACTCTGTTCTCCGTTCTCTCCAGCTTCTCTCGTAGTTCTGTAGTTTGTTCTATTATTTTCTTGATATCCCGTTCAGTCTCCGTCCGATAATCTTTAAATTCAGAACGAAAGTCTTTGATCTCGGTGGTGATAGCGTCTTTAAACTCCAAAATCAGCTGTTTTAATTCCATTGCCTCAGCCATTTCAGCCGATGCCGCATGTATCAATTGTTTGTTTGCGCGTTTCTTTGGTTCTGGCTTAACGTACTCTTTCGTTATTTCACCTGATCTGAGATTCATTCCTTGCTAATGATATTAGTCCAGTTTTACTTCGGACCTTTACATTTCTGATGATCAAAAAAAGGAAAACTTGGGAGAAAAGGGAGACGCCGTTTTTCAATCTGCCGCCATGTCTCAGCGGCCGGAAACAAGATGGATTTGATCCATCTAACAGGGTGGCTGTTACTTGAGGTTGGGATTAATTGCACTTGTGTGTTATAGTGTTGCATCCGAGCTGGGTTTTTTTTTTTTTTTTTTGCACTGTGTGTGTGATGTCCTTTTAGGATTACAGGAAGATGTTTGCAACAATGCCTAGTCCCTGAACATTTCTTTAGAAATAAACATTTGCCACACACACACACACACACACACACACACACACACACACACACACACACACACACACACACACACACCCACCCCGTGCAGGCTTTTGGTCTGCTTAGTTAAGTGGAACATGACTGAAAGAAAATATTGCACAACTTGTGCACTCATCATCACTCAAGGTGGTTTCACTGTCTCGGATTTCATTTAACACAATCCCCCCCCCCCCCCCCCCCTCCATTTCATCTCAGTATTTATTTCAGTATCATTAGGTTGTGTAAGCTATTGGAATGATTGTTTAAGAATATATATATATATATATATTATCATCATCAGTATATAAATGGGAGCTGGGGCTCTGTTTCTCTGTCCCACTGTGATGTCATAAATCCCACTGTGACATCATCCGTGATGTCATAAATCCCACTGTGACGTCATAAATCCCACTGTGACATCATCTGTGATGTCATAAATCCCACTGTAACATCATCAGTAATGTCATAAATCTGACATCATCAGTGATGCTGGTCTCATTGGCCACACAGCAGCCGAGCTGCGGGCAAGGCCGTGCAACGGACGAGCTGCAGGACTCTAGAGATCCCTAGTATAATATACACACACACACACACACACACACCTTTATTTTACAGTTGTAAGCTAGTGTCATATTTATTTGTTTTAACCATAAGAAACAAGCTTCTCTGGTGTTTCAGGTGCAAGAGACATGCCACCATCTTTTAATTTATGATCCTGGCTGCTTATGAATAAGATCAACACGGACATTTTCAATAGGCCTACTTGTGCATTCTCAAGAGTTCAATTTAACAAATGAGGGTATTTGCATACTGACTTTGTAATGTGTTTAAATATCACATAATAAAAACGTGAATTATTTAATGGTTGTGTCGGAGTTTGGCCACTAGAGGGCACTAGATGCACACGTGCACCTGCAGCCATGGGCTCGCATCCAGTTAACCACAGCACAGCATTCAGGCAAGTAAACAGCCCCACAACTAAACCATAGCACTGCACCACACTCTGCAGTAAAGCAATCACGAATGTAGTGACGGTAAACCCAGCAAATGTAATTTACCCACTTTTTAATTAGAGTTTACTCCCCTCTCTCAGGCTGCCATAAATCCTTATCAATTTACATTACGCATCAAACTGCTCTACGTTATACAAAAATTGGGCTCTTTCAAAGTGGAAAAAGCATAAATTGATGCTTCAATAAAATTTATTTTTGTGGTTGTTTGCCATCATCATCTGGACGAGTGTTGCCTTTATATGTTCCACTCCCATCACTGCTGGCTACACACACACACACACACACACACACACACACACACACACACACACACACACACACACACCAGCTGACAAGAAATGTAGCAGAATTGATTGGTTATGTAACATGCAATATAACTACTTCACCAGCAAGCTCATAATGTAAGCCGTAGGGAAGTTATTAGATTTGAAGGGCATGTGGACCACTGCATTACTGACACCAAATATCAACATCTCCCAACAGTTTCAAAGATTATTGTAGCCTGAGAAATGAAGTAAATGGAAATATGCCACCAAATAGTTCCCTGACAGTAAAAGCCCCTCGGCTAGCAAATCAAGGTCCATGGTGGCCTCGCCTGCCCTGCAGCTCGCCCGCTACGCGGCCTCGCCTGCTCTATGACATCACTGATGACATCATCCCTGATGACATCATCACTGAACTTATCCTCAGCCAGGAAGGATGACGTGCACTGATCACATCATCACTGATCACATCATTAGGTAGTTATGGCAATCACCTGCTCTTTACACCCATTGAGATTTTCAGCCCGATCACATGTAAAACGGCATATTGATTGATGCTGCATTGTGCCAGCTGCAGAGGACTAATCCTACGCCCCCAAATATGAATACAATAAAAATAAAATAAAACAGGTTCATAACTGCAGAGTGATAACCTTACTAGATTTTGATGTGAGTTTAAAGAATAGGGATTAAGACTATCAAAATTGCATTTTTGAATTTTTACTTATTTTTCAAATTTTATGTATTTATGATATTATTAATAAATTATTATTATTATTATTATCATTATTATTATTATTATTTATCTTGGCATATTCTTTGAAAAAAAAATATGGGTTGGTCTAGACCTCCCCCAGGCCCGGCAGAACCATCATGAGGGCTGGTTCTGGCTCCCAGGGTGCATAATGCCCATAGGTCTGCTATAGATCCATTTCACAGCAACCATTTTGAGGTGGTAAATCAGAAAGTAAAGCAGGTGTAACCAAAACCAAACCAATGATGGTCCCATTGCATTTAGGTGTTCCAGTGCCAGGGCCCTCGGTAATGTTATTGGTTACATCTGTTTTGGTTCCTTTACCACCTCAAAACGGTTGCTGTGAAAAGGGCCTATTATTGTCTTGGCTGTGATATGCTGAGTGACAGATGATGAGGTAAAGTGCAATGCCAGCTGTGTGTGTGTTGGCTGTCACTGTCAGCGTGTCAGTTAGTAGCTACTGGATCTGGTCTTTCTGCACACTGACAGGCGACTTGGAAACTTGACTTGGTTTTTGTGTAGCAGAGTCTGTCCTCATGGCAGGTTCAATGGGAGTCTGCTACTTTTCTTCAAGTGCAGTGCAGACAGTGTAGTCTGTAGGGGGGGGGGGGGGGCACGGACGCTAATTATCTGTCTGTAATGTCATTGTATTATAAATGAGAGTAGATTAATTGGCTTATATTGAATGCTGCAAACTCTCTCTCTCTCTCTCTCTCTCTCTCTCTAAGATTTTTCTAAGAATTGATCGTGCATTGATTTATTGTTGCTGATTTATAAGAATGTTGCCTGCATGTTAATATGAGTGCTGGGACATACTGGGCCTCTGTCATAGCTGTGATTGTGACAAGAAATTATTTGGTTGACTGGTTCACATGTAACTAAATCAGCCCTGAGAGCCACTTGTGAGTAGAATCTTCAGTGAACAGTGCAAGAGCGCGTCTCCTGGTTTCCCAAAGCAAGTATGAATTATTAATGTCAGTATCTGCCCCAAATATCAACATCAGTACCTGATCCAAACATCATGTGTATTCAGTCACACTGTATAATAGATATAGATAGACAGATGCTTTTAAATTGTTGTTTGCTCAGAGAGGAATGTATTTTTTGGCAGTGATCCCTGCAAATCCAGACTCTAACTTCAGGAGTTTATTGATATTGATGTAAAAACACACCTGTCATATCTTCTGATCACAAAGATATTGATGTAAAAACACACCTGTTGTATCAGCCGCACAGCGGCCGAGCTGTGAATGCGAGCTGCGGGGCCAGCTTGGTGAGCTGCAGGGGCAGCTCAGCGAGCTGCGTGGCCTCGCCAGGCAGCGATAGGAATCGAGTGCGCATAGCGCGCGAGATCCCTAGTAGTAGTATATTCATTTTTGTCCGACTGATGATGTCATCAGTGATGTCATATGTCATACATCACTGATGATGTCATAAGTGATGTCATCAGGCATTGTGACATCATCAGTGATGTCATAAGAGCATTGAGATGTCATCAGTGATGCGAACTTGTGACATCATCAGCATTTTGAGTGCTGGCTTTTTCCTTCATAATTTGATAATGCCAAAAGCGATTTATTTTCAGGTCTATCTCCCTCCCTCTCTCCTCCCAGCCTTTTCCCTCTCCAGCTCCACAGTTTGTTTCCCTCAAAGTCCCCAGTGTCACTAATGTAGAAGGTCATCAGTCTAGCACAGATAAACTGCTGAACTACAAACCCTCTCCTCCTTGTATATCACCATCTGTTCTGGTAAAGGAACACAGAAACATCTCAGTGATAGGGAGCGAGACCCGGGGTGTGCAGGTCCCTGGGTAGCTGTAGATATTCTACACTTTAGAAAGTGATCAAACCTGTGTACCTGTGTGTCTGCTCTCCACACACCACATCTTCATCAACAGCTTCTTCACCTCCTCTAACCCTCCTCCTCCTCCTCCAGATTCTGGACATGCAACATGTTTTTGCGACGCTGCCGACATAAAGTGTCTCTCTTCCTGAATCTCTGCAGCCACGCCCCCCGGCTTCATTAGGCAGTCTAATGATATGCACAGGAAAGTAGGTTATGTATTGTTTTCATACCTCAATTTTACCATGGACTTGTGTGGTTTATATCTTTTGTTATGCCTCCGCCGGCGATAGCCAGGTCGGAGGCATTATGGATCCGGGTTGTCCGTCCATCCGTCCGTCCGTACCGGTGCGGTTGTTTTTATTGTTGATTGTTCTATTTTGTTTATTTGATGTTATGTGTGACCATATGTCCTGATTTATAAGACCAGGCCATGTTGGAAATAAGTGTTCACACTTTTACATGTCTAGCCCTTTTGTTCTGCTATATCATAAATAAAATCAATCAATCAATCAATCAATCAATTTGGTGAACATTATAGCCAATGTTTCTCTGGTCATAAGAACAGAAAAGAAAAAAGGCAGTTGGTTCCTTGTTTTCTGCACACACATGAATCACAACAAGTCCTCTATAAAATATTTAAAAGGATACTTATTCTAAAAGATTGTTATAAAAAATATATATATACTCTTCCAGCCATCGTCTCCTCTGATAAACATCTGTAAAATCAGAATCTGAATTGTCTTTATTACCAAGTAAGTTTACACACAGGCTACAAGGAATTTACTTTGGTGTTCAGTGCATAGCATCAATAAACATTTCATTTTCATTTTATTTCTTTCTTTATCTCGAACAATAAAATACAAAACAAAAAGATCAATCATAAACAAACAACACATTTGAATAATAAAAAAAAATATGAAAGACAATAGTTATGTTCGAGAAGAAGCACAATGCTTATCCTATCCTGCCCGGCTGCCCCTATTTCAACAATGAGATTTTAAATCTTATATTTAAAATAAGTAAATAAAATAAGAAGCAATTTCACAAAAGCATTTACATTATCACCACCATCATGGTTATAAAAATCTACATGTTGTCATCATCACCAACATCATGACCATCATCACCAAATGATCACCTTCATCCCTCATTTCTGATATAATACTCTTATTAATAAACATAGTAAGAGAACTTACGAGAGTAAATGTAAAAGGCAAGTACTACAAGTCAAGAAGCATCAAATATAAAATACACATGTTCAAAGTAATCTATTACCGCCACCTGTCGTGAGAGTAAGTGTTGTTCTTCGGCTGCTAGTTCAGTGAGTTTTGCTCGTAGACTGATAAGACTGATACTGTTGGAATCTGTGGATTCAGCTTTCATAACAAGATGTCAAAACTGGAAACTGGTGCAAACAAACAACAACCATTATTACTGCGACCACCACGACATGTACTTTTGTAACAAGGGTGTATTTAGAAACAGGTACTCTGCACAAATATCAAATAAAAACATTTAGCCTACACAAAGAATAATATGTACATATCTTTTATAATAATAAGTCAAAGCTTGAGGGAGTGAAGGCTTTGCCACCTCAATGATGTGTTTTTGAGTCATGCAGATGCATCACTAATGCACTTTCCTCTGTCCAGATTTTCACTCCTCAAGAATTCAAAATAAATCACATTTCTGTCACACGTGTGCTTCTGCTTCTCCAACACAAAACCAGCACAGCTGCTCACAGTTTTAGGGTGTTGTACCTCAAGGAGAGTTGTACAATTGTTGTATTGTAATAATATGCCATAAAGGTTTATTGAAATTTTGGGGAGAGCAATTAAAAAAAAAAAAAAAAAAAAAAAAACATTTTTTCATTTAAAAATAAATAAATCAAGAAAATATTTGTTTTGGCAATTTTCCTTCTGGCCTGGCGGGGGCGCCAGGCCAGAAACTCTTACCAGCCCACCCTAATATAGCAGGCTCAAGTCTACCAGCCCACCCTAATATAGTAGACTCAAGTCTACCAGCCCACCCTAATATAGCAGACTCAATTCTACCAGCCCACCATAATATAGCACGCAGACTCAAGTCTACCAGCCCACCCTAATATAGCAGGCTCAAGTCTACCAGCCCACCATAATATAGCAGACTCAAGTCTACCAGCCCACCCAAATATAGCAGACTCAAGTCTACCAGCCCACCATAATATAGCAGACTCAAGTCTACCAGCCCTCCCTAATATAGCAGACTCAAGTCTACCAGCCCACCATAATGTAGCATGCAGACTCAAGTCTACCAGCCCACCCTAATATAGCAGGCTCAAGTCTACCAGCCCACCATAATATAGCAGACTCAAGTCTACCAGCCCACCCTAATATAGCAGGCTCAAGTCTACCAGCCCACCCTAATATAGCAGGCTCAAGTCTACCAGCCCACCATAATATAGAAGACTCAAGTCTACCAGCCCACCCTAATATAGCAGGCTCAAGTCTACCAGCCCACCCTAATATAGCAGGCTCAAGTCTACCAGCCCACCCTAATATAGCAGGCTCAAGTCTACCAGCCCACCATAATATAGCAGACTCAAGTCTACCAGCCCACCATAATATAGCAGACTCAAGTCTACCAGCCCACCCTAATATAGCAGACTCAAGTCTACCAGCCCACCCTAATATAGCAGACTCAAGGTATTTTTAGAACAAAAGAGAATAATACGTGTGAATAAATCGCACGGCAAAAAGGAGTCACTAACTTTTCAGTACGAGCCCTTTTTAGAGGTGGCACAACCTCAGACAAATCAAGCTGCGCTTCCTTTTCAGGAGTCGCTAACTTTTCAGTACAAATCTTTTTTAGAGGTGGCACAACCTCAGCCTGAGCAGCATGCTTCCGCTTTGCTGCCTCAGACCGTGCAAAATTCTTCTTCCGTGGCATCTGAAAAATAAAAAAAGACAGTTAGGTTCATATATATTTGGACATTGGGCACAATTTTCATAGACTTTAAATACATTTAACAATCAAGATGTGCTTTAACAGCAGACCTTCAGTTTTAAAGAGTGTTTTTACATCCAAATTGGGTGAAGGTTCCTGACAACTCTTGGATGAAGTAGAATAACAAGCTACTTTTTTCCAGTTTCTGCTTGCATTACAGGTGGTTAATATCCCCAAACTTGCAGTTTTGCGGTCTTCAAACTTCATAATTGGCCATGGGTTGCATTGTACAAAGCTTTCAGTTAGACATCATCTAACATTCATTTCACGTGAACAGGACGTCATTAGGACATCACTCATGACATCACAATTGTTCAAGTCACATCATATTTCGTCATATCATGAGTAATGTCCTCATGACATCACAATTGTTCGAATGACATCATATTTCGTTGGCTTAAATCTCTTTAAGCAAACGAAATAGTTTTAAAAAACAAAACTATTCAGTGAAAAAAAAAAAAAAACTATAAACAGCGCTATCCTCTAAAAAAGAACTTATGAATACCATTGAAAGCATGGCAATCAATCAATCAATCAATCAATCAATCAGTTTAATATATGTCCCAGAAGGGTACTTTGGTTCACATCAGACAGTAGTGGATAATTACAACATCATTACTAGTTTGACATTAGTAATAATGGCACACTTCAGAATTGTACCTTTCAGTACAGGTTAGTAATGAAAGCTAGCCCCCTCCTCACTCTTTGACATACAGCCCATCACTGATATACAGCAATCTATCCTATGTTTCACACGCACGCCGTGGAGTTGATGAGTCGTTGTTTATGATGGACTGGAGCTTGGTTAGCGTTGTGTTATTCCACATCACTGTCAAAGATCTCAGTTCTAGCCTCATAGTTTTTTGATCTTACGGATTGTTTTCCTCCGTCTTCATAGGCAAAGATGGGAAATTCTTCTCTTTCTCTATGTATTTCTGCTAGTATTTCCACTGGGTAACCTTGATTTCTTCTAGCATCTGCATCTGCATCCGTAGACTGTTCTACTTAAAAATATCAAACCAGATTTTTCTCCAGATTTTCCCTCGAGAGGGAGACCGCAGGTTCACGTGTTTTAGGGTATGGGTCAGTGGCGTACTTCAGGGGACAATAGGGTTCTGAGTATCTCCGAAGTGTTCTTCTTAATCAAATGTTAAAGACTTCAATGGACATATGGAGCAATGATTTCTGTGTAATAGAAATAGTCTACCATTACAAGGTAGGTGTTCTTGTCTCAGGCGAATAAATCCGTTCTGACCTGTTGCCACGGGCTCTCGGGTATGGGTGTCGTCAGCAGAGGCTTCCCCTGTGTGGTTCTGTGTTTTATGCATATGTGACAGCTTTCCACTTTTTGTTTAATGTTACCCTGACCAGCAGAGCGACTAACGGGCCCTGGATCGGCACTTGACTATTCGTTGGTGGCCCCGATGCAGGATGTCGAGCATTTCTTTTCTTAATGAGCTGGGGATGACAGTCCTCTGTCATTTTAGGACAAGATCCCCAGCCAGTGACAGGTTATGTCTCTCGTGCCAGTCGGGTCCTATATCCGGTGGCAGGCGAGTTGTGTTATGCCATTTTGTTTGATAGTACCAGATTATTGTACTGCAGACGGGGTCTTCGTTCTGCTTCTCCGCTAGCTGTTGCAGTCTTACTTCTGTTGCTGGGAGACATTGTCTGATGGAGTCCATGAAGACTTGAATGTTTGCCTCCAGCTCTTTCTTTTTCTGAGTGGCTGTGTGATTCACCGGTGTTCCTGACAGCGTGTCTGCAGTGATGAGCTGTTTTCCGGGCATGTGTACGATGTTGTAGGTGAATTTCAATAGTCTCAGTCGGAATCTTAACACTTGAGGAGGAAGATCATCCAGCGCTTTGGTACTCAGCGGGGGGACCAGGGGTTTGGGTTTTATTCCACATCACTGTCAAAGATCTCAGTTCTAGCCTCATATTGTTTCCTCTCCTTCTTCATAGTCAAAGATGGAAATTTTTCTCCCTCTCTATGCATTTCTGCTAGTATTTCCTCTGGGTAACCTTGATTTTCTTCTCTACTCATAAATTCCATAAAATTATCTTCCTCTTCAAGCCATTCTTCTGCGAGCCTGTTCATGTGGTCAACATATTTTTTGGACTCCACTTTTGGAGGGTTTTGGAGATTTTGTCGTTTGTCGGACATTTTGTTGCTGGTGTGTTATAGCAGTTGATTTTTATTTGTTATTATAGATATCGCTATGAAATATTAATGACATCACTCTTCGCATCACAATTGTTCAAGTGACATAATTGAGATTATTCGATATAATTTTCAAATTCTTTTTCATAGTTCAATATTAGTGACATCATCTAACATTCATTTCACCTGAATAGGATTTCATTAGGACATCACTCATGACATCACAATTGTTTGAGTCACACCATTCATAAGTTTTTTTTTAGAGGATAGCGCTGTTTAATCGGGATACTGAACAGTTTCGTATTTTAAAACTATTTCGTTGGCTTAAAGAGATTTAAGCCAACGAAATATGATGTCATTTGAACAATTGTGATGTCATGAGGACATCACTCATGATATGATGAAATATGATGTGACTTGAACAATTGTGATGTCATGGCAATCAATCAATCAATCAATCAATCAATCAGTTTAATATATGTCTCAGAAGGGTATTTTGGTTCACATTAGACAGTAGTGGATAATTACAACATCATTACTAGTTTGACATTAGTAATAATGGCACACTTCAGAATTGTACCTTTCAGTACAGGCCAGTAATGAAAGCTAGCCCCCTCCTCACTCTTTGACATACAGCCCATCACTGATATACAGCAATCTATCCTATGTTTCACACGCATGCCGTGGAATTGATGAGTCGTTGTTTATGATGGACTGGAGCTTGGTTAGCGTTGTGTTATTCCACATCACTGTCAAAGATCTCAGTTCTAGCCTCATAGTTTTTTGATATTACGGATTGTTTTCCTCCGTCTTCATAGGCAAAGATGGGAAATTCTTCTCTTTTTCTATGCATTTCTGCTAGTATTTCCACTGGGTAACCTTGATTTTTTCTAGCATCTGCATCTGCATCCTTAGACTGTTCTACACAAAAATATTAAACCAGATTTTTCTCCAAATTTTCCCTCGAGAGGGAGACCGCAGGTTCACGTGTTTTAGGGTATGGGTCAGTGGCGTACTTCAGGGGACAATAGGGTTCTGAGTATCTCCGAAGTGTTCTTCTTAATCAAATGTTAAAGACTTCAATGGACATGGAACAATGATTTCTCGTGCTTCTGTGTTGCATCTGTTGCAATCTTAAATAACCCCAGGGCGGAAGATATTGTTAGGTTGGTATTTAAGTATGAAAGGCTCATTCTGGTCTATTCTGGCACTGCACCATGCCTCTTTGGTCTAAAGTGCATTTAGGGGCGTACACCGAAGCTTTCAGGCCTTAAAAGACCTCTGTATCATGGCCGATACACTTGTAACCACGTAATAACCCCCACAATTGCGGGCCGACTCGACCACCGTCTTCACTTGGCTGCAGTTAGAATCATGTCGCTAGAAAGTGTTTATAGGCACTAGAGTGATGGAGATTCAGGAGCTCACGGCGGACAACGGCTAGTGTGGACATCGCCCACAATTCAACAGACGACATTACGCGGGAAAGCTCCTTTCCGTATTCACCATCAGTAGCCGTTGGGTTGGTGGACCTCCCTTTCTTTGTTTCAGCCCAGATCACTGGTCAGAGTCACCCCAGTTCCCCATCATCTCGCATCATAGCGTCGAGTTGAGGAAGGCAACCTACTGCATAATTATTTTCTTTGTCGCTTCCGACTGAGCTCCATAGATACTTCCTCATCTCTCATATTTTTTGTACTCGCTTGAGTTATTTCAGATAATTTCTTAAAATCATCATTATAGATATGGTTGCATGTCATGTTTGTAATTAGGTTTGTAGTCTCTTCGAAGGAGATGGTCAATTTTTCTAGTTTACAAAACTTCAGTCTTAAGATTTCTGTGTTTCCTGCTATTTCTCCCCAACTTTGTTCTGTCACAAAGTTTTTGAGAACACCGTCATCCATATGAAAGACCCTGTTTTCATTATTCATCACCATAGACAAATTCCCGGTAGTTCTGGATGTGAAGCCTGTTGCCGTTCTCCAAAGAAATTTGCACTTCTCACAATAAGTGAATTCATCTTTTGCTTCGAAAGAAGAGGAGATGTTACTGCATAGCTTGCACACCAAGCTTACGCAAAGTTGTGCACCACTAATTTTTAGTTCCATGTTATGAATCACTGATTTTTCTGGGATGAGTTCCGTTGGTGCCGGTTCATTTGTAATAGTCATTTCATCGATTTCAGTGATAACTGTTTGCCTGAGAGCGGTCAAATATTTGTCGTTGTTAAATTCCCGGACCTTTAGATCTATGAAGGAGTACGATTTTTCATGCTCTATCATATTGATCTGTTCGTTCCACAACTGCAGTTTGATGTGTCCTGTTGAGTCAGTCACGATTATGCTGTGGATCTCATTGTCATTTGTTTTCTCTACCAGAGAGTTTATCCTTGTCACTTTACCCTCAAACTTGTAAATAAATGTGGCGTCTTCCAGATTTTCAAGCTCAGCGATGGATCGTTTGACACACTCCGGTGGGGTTCTCTTTGCGTATGAGACATGTGTGAGCTCTATTTTTGCCTCCCGAAAGATCAGGTATTCATTCTTCTCAGGATTCTTGTCATTCGTTTTTGTTGTGACATTCAAGATTCTCATGGCTGTTCCCATCTCTGTTGCTTCTAGAAATAGCTGGTAGAATTTCCCGTCAAATATTATACTGTCAAAGAATTCATCGCTGTCAGTTTGGATTATAGCAGTAAAATATGCTTTGTTTTTCCGCGATATTTTAATCCTTGATAACTTATGGATGAATCCCACTACAATTGTTTTAGTTTTGTTATTACTGGGGTAGTTCGTCGTTCTCGAGGAGCAGGCCATGGCTTCACGAATTGTGATTTCGGTATTTTCTAATATAGTGGCATCCACGAATGATTAATGACATCACTTTTCACATTACAATTATTCAAGTGACATCAGTGAGACTCTGCCATATGATGTCACTCGAACAATTGTGATGTCATGAGGACATCACTCATCACAAAGCCATGGCTTTTACAAGAAGTCAATTGTGATTTCGGTATTTTCTAATATAATGGCATTCACGAATGATTAATGACATCACTTTTCACATTACAATTATTCAAGTGACATCAGTGAGACTCTGCCATATGATGTCACTCGAACAATTGTGATGTCATGAGGACATCACTCATCACAAAGCCATGGCTTTTACAAGAAGTCAATTGTGATTTTGGTTTTTTCTAATATAATGGCATTCACGAATGATTAATGACATCACTTTTCACATTACAATTATTCAAGTGACATCACTGAGACTCTGCCATATGATGTCACTCGAACAATTGTGATGTCATGAGGACATCACTCATGACATGATGAAATATCATGTGAAACGCATATTCTGGTCTAGTTCTCATTCTCTCCCTTTTCCCCTATTCCATTATGGCCGCTATTGTGCCACTTTCCGTTTCTTACGGCAGATTAGAAAGTTTCTATTATGTGGAGCCGTGATCCCACCAGCCAAAGGTCAGTTTGAGGCGTGACCCTACCAGCCAAAGGTCACTTTGAGGTGTGACCCCATGCAAATCAATGGGGAAAAAAAATATTATGACATCACAATTGCTCGAGTGACATCAGTGATGGCATCACAATTGCTTGACTGACTGATGATATCACAAATACAACCTAATTGCCCAATGGAACAAGATTTTTCGAAACCCCATGCAAGTCAATGGGGAAAAAAAATATTATGACATCACAATTGCTCGAGTGACATTAGTGATGGCATCACAATTGCTTGACTGACTGATGACATCACAAATACAACCTAATTGCCAAAGGTAATTAAGGTAATTAGGCTACACACGGGGCCAGAATTCAACGTTTTGATGCACTGTGGGCTCAATTTTTGACCGATCGAAAATCTGGTTTGATACTTTTGTGTAGAACAGTCTAACGATGCAGATAGTGAAGTTTGGTGTCGTTTGAAGAAAAAATGTGGGAAGAGTAGGGTTTAATAGTTTGGAACTCATGTGCAATTAACATTCATCAACTATAGGTGTTACCCAAGAAAACAAAGCTGAAATCTTATGAATTACAGCACGGGTCAGCAACCTTTTTGATATGTGCCATTTTTAATCGTGTCCATCAATCAGCATGTCACACCAAGATGAGTGACTTGTACATCAAAATGTAACATTATTCCTTCTAAAATCAGGACATTGAAATGAAAGCACTATACAAAATACTCAGCACGGTCCTTCTATGTCTTCTGCGTTGGCATGTTTTATCTGCTTTCTGCTGCCCAGAGCCATATATATATATATAGGATATTTATGGTAGTGACTTCTGCCTCTGATTGGTTGCCTTCCATGGCAGCAGCAGAGCAATCTATAAGGGAGTGGCGTCTTACTAGATTGGTCTGCTGCTGCCATAGAAAGCAATCAATCAGAGGCAAAGAGTGGGTCACTACTGTAAATATCCTAAAGAACATGCTGTGTAATTGCAAATGGTTGTTTATTATGTAATTTGACAGGTCACTTCCAAAAATGTACAAAAAAATCTGAATTTTGCACTTATTGCTACTGTGTGTTGCCGTGCCACCCTTCACGTGCCAAAGGTGGCACCTATACTGTAGGTTGCTGAACCCTGAATTACAGTATACCTTTAAAAAAGATATTGCTTTTACTTTGGTCTATGACTCCCCTCATTTCTTTCTTACTACTTCCATATGTTTATATAGTCTATGATTGTAACATATGAGTGGAGTCATAGACCAAAGTAAAAGTTACAATAATAATATAGGTCTACCATTGCATAAATACAACATCGCATTCATACAATAAAACGTTATAAGTTACCACTCATACTAGGGTTGCAAATATATTATTATTTTTCCTCTCCAGAAAAAGTGCACAGACATACAGACAGTCACCCACACAAGTTACTTGCCTCCTTGCTGTTGTGAAGGAGTGGATGAGGTACTGCGAGAGCTGATGTTAGATGCACTGGAGACTGAGAGAGCTGATGTTAGATGCACTGGAGAGGGTGGCTGAGTGAATAGTAGCCACTTGGGGAGTTTGTGTCTTCTCTGTCCTAGGGTTCAGCTGAACCGTTGCTTCCTAAAACACAAGAAAATACTATTATATGTTAACACTCATTCTAGGGCTAGAAATATTTCTTCATCTCCAGAAAGGTGTACAGACAGACTAACAGATAGACAGACAAACAGATACTCAGACACACAAGTTACTTGCCTCCTTGCTGTTGTGGAGTGGATGAGGTACTGCGAGAGCTGATGTTATGTAGAGGAAGGATGAGCTACTTTACTTGCCGCAGGTTTGCTCTGGAAATGCTGGATGAATGCAGGATGCTGGCACGAGGTGAGTGATGACTGCACAAGTGTGATTTAAGCTGTGGTGATGGGGGCTTTATATAGTACCAGGAGAAGGGCATTTATGATGTCATTTATGATGTAATTTATGATATCATTTATGATGTCATTTATGATGTCATAACTGACGTCGTCATAGAGAAGGTGACAGTCTTGTGACATCACTGATGATGTCATCTATGATGTCATCTATGATGTCATCTATGATGTCATCTATGATGACATAGTGTCAAAGTTTAAACATTTATCATTTCAAGACGGTTTCACGTATCCAAATTCTTTATACAACTTTAGATCAGGGAAGTCCAGAGATGACACAGAAAAAGTTTGGGCTCATTCGGGCAAATGGCCTAGGACGAGTTCGTTTTTTTTTGGAAAATCTAGCAGGCTTAAATAGGTGTGAGTTATGGGTCAATACGCAAAAGGGTCTGTTATAGCGCCACCATCTGGCCAATATGGCTAATTTTTTGTCTCTGAGCAGTGGGGCACATTTCCAACCTATGTGCAAGGTCTGGCTACTGTAGCCCTTACGGTTTTTGACGTGCATGCTGTTTTAGGGCAGAATAATAATAATAAACGGAACAGATACAATAGGGATCCACGCACTTCGTGCTTGGACCCCTAACTAGAAATATTTCTTCATCTCCAGAAAGGTGTACAGACAGACTAACAGATAGACAGACAAACAGACACTCAGACACACAAGTTACTTGCCTCCTTGCTGTTGTGGAGTGGATGAGGTACTGCGAGAGCTGATGTTATGTAGAGGAAGGATGAGCTACCTTACTTGCCGCAGGTTTGCTCTGGAAATGCTGGATGAATGCAGGATGCTGGCACGAGGTGAGTGATGACTGCACAAGTGTGATTTAAGCTGTGGTGATGGGGGCTTTATATAGTACCAGGAGAAGGGCATTTATGATGTCATTTATGATGTCATTTATGATGTCATTTATGATGTCATTTATGATGTCATAACTGACGTCGTCATAGAGAAGGTGACAGTCTTGTGACATCACTGATGATGTCATCTATGATGTCATCTATGATGACATAGTGTCAAAGTTTAAACATTTATCATTTCAAGACGGTTTCACGTATCCAAATTCTTTATACAACTTTAGATCAGGGAAGTCCAGAGATGACACAGAAAAAGTTTGGGCTCATTCGGGCAAATGGCCTAGGACGAGTTCGTTTTTTTTTTTGGAAAATCTAGCAGGCTTAAATGGGTGTGAGTTATGGGTCAATACGCAAAAGGGTCTGTTATAGCGCCACCATCTGGCCAATATGGCTAATTTTTTGTCTCTGAGCAGTGGGGCACATTTCCAACCTATGTGCAAGGTCTGGCTACTGTAGCCCTTACGGTTTTTGACGTGCATGCTGTTTTAGGGCAGAATAATAATAATAATAATAATAAATATAGCCGCAAGCGGCGATGCGGGGTCCAAGCTTCTGGTGACTTGGGGGTTATATGTCAGATAATATAGACACTGAATTGCACATTTAGTCAGAGTTGATATGTGCACAAGTGTACCAAGTTTGTAGTAAGTAATATGTAGTAAGTAGCAGTGGTGGTGGTAAGCCAAATGGTGGCTGTCAAAGAGGCTTATTAAGCAAGCTGTGGTGATGGGGGCTTTATATAGTACCAGGAGAAGGGCATTTATGATGTCATTTATGATGTAATTTATGATGTCATTTATGATGTCATTTATGATGTCATAACTGACGTCGTCATAGAGAAGGTGACAGTCTTGTGACATCACTGATGATGTCATCTATTATGTCATCTATGATGTCATCTATGATGACATAGTGTCAAAGTTTAAACATTTATCATTTCAAGATGGTTTCACGTATCCAAATTCTTTATACAACTTTAGATCAGGGAAGTCCAGAGATGACACAGAAAAAGTTTGGGCTCATTCGGGCAAATGGCCTAGGACGAGTTCGTTTTTTTTTTTGGAAAATCTAGCAGGCTTAAATGGGTGTGAGTTATGGGTCAATACGCAAAAGGGTCTGTTATAGCGCCACCATCTGGCCAATATGGCTAATTTTTTGTCTCTGAGCAGTGGGGCACATTTCCAACCTATGTGCAAGGTCTGGCTACTGTAGCCCTTACGGTTTTTGACGTGCATGCTGTTTTAGGGCAGAATAATAATAATAAATATAGCCGCAAGCGGCGATGCGGGGTCCAAGCTTCCGGTGAAAGTTTCAAAGTTTCAAAGTTTCAAAGTTTCAAAGTTTCAAAGTTTCAAAGTTTCAAAGTGTCAAAGTTTAAACATTTATCATTTCAAGACGGTTTCACGTATCCAAATTCTTTATACAACTTTAGATCAGGGAAGTCCAGAGATGACACAGAAAAAGTTTGGGCTCATTCGGGCAAATGGCCTAGGACGAGTTCGTTTTTTTTTTTGGAAAATCTAGCAGGCTTAAATGGGTGTGAGTTATGGGTCAATACGCAAAAGGGTCTGTTATAGCGCCACCATCTGGCCAATATGGCTAATTTTTTGTCTCTGAGCAGTGGGGCACATTTCCAACCTATGTGCAAGGTCTGGCTACTGTAGCCCTTACGGTTTTTGACGTGCATGCTGTTTTAGGGCAGAATAATAATAATAATAAATATAGCCGCAAGCGGCGATGCGGGGTCCAAGCTTCCGGTGACTTATGATGTCATCATAAATGACATCATATGATGTCATTTATGATGTCATTTATGATGTCATTTATGATGTCATAACTGACGTCGTCATAGAGAAGGTGACAGTCTTGTGACATCACTGATGATGTCATCTATGATGTCATCTATGATGTCATCTATGATGACATAGTGTCAAAGTTTAAACATTTATCATTTCAAGACGGTTTCACGTATCCAAATTCTTTATACAACTTTAGATCAGGGAAGTCCAGAGATGACACAGAAAAAGTTTGGGCTCATTCGGGCAAATGGCCTAGGACGAGTTCGTTTTTTTTTTTGGAAAATCTAGCAGGCTTAAATGGGTGTGAGTTATGGGTCAATACGCAAAAGGGTCTGTTATAGCGCCACCATCTGGCCAATATGGATAATTTTTTGTCTCTGAGCAGTGGGGCACATTTCCAACCTATGTGCAAAGTCTGGCTACTGTAGCCCTTACGGTTTTTGACGTGCATGCTGTTTTAGGGCAGAATAATAATAATAATAATAATAATAATAATAAACATTACAGATACAATAGGGATCCACGCACTTCGTGCTTGGACCCCTAATAATAAACATTACAGATACAATAGGGATCCACGCACTTCGTGCTTGGACCCCTAATAATAATAAACGGAACAGATACAATAGGGATCCACGCACTTCGTGCTTGGACCCCTAATAATAAATATAGCCGCAAGCGGCGATGCGGGGTCCAAGCTTCCGGTGACTTATGATGTCATCATAAATGACATCATATGATGTCATTTATGATGTCATTTATGATGTCATTTATGATGTCATAACTGACGTCGTCATAGAGAAGGTGACAGTCTTGTGACATCACTGATGATGTCATCTATGATGTCATCTATGATGTCATCTATGATGTCATCTATGATGACATAGTGTCAAAGTTTAAACATTTATCATTTCAAGACGGTTTCACGTATCCAAATTCTTTATACAACTTTAGATCAGGGAAGTCCAGAGATGACACAGAAAAAGTTTGGGCTCATTCGGGCAAATGGCCTAGGACGAGTTCGTTTTTTTTTTTGGAAAATCTAGCAGGCTTAAATGGGTGTGAGTTATGGGTCAATACGCAAAAGGGTCTGTTATAGCGCCACCATCTGGCCAATATGGCTAATTTTTTGTCTCTGAGCAGTGGGGCACATTTCCAACCTATGTGCAAAGTCTGGCTACTGTAGCCCTTACGGTTTTTGACGTGCATGCTGTTTTAGGGCAGAATAATAATAATAATAATAATAAACATTACAGATACAATAGGGATCCACGCACTTCGTGCTTGGACCCCTAATAATAAATATAGCCGCAAGCGGCGATGCGGGGTCCAAGCTTCCGGTGACTTGGGGGGTGTATGTCAGATAATATAGACACTGAATTGCACATTTAGTCAGAGTTGGTATGTGCACAAGTGCACAAAGTTTTTCTGTGTCATCTCTGGACTTCCCTGATCTAAAGTTGTATAAAGAATTTGGATACGTGAAACCGTCTTGAAATGATAAATGTTTAAACTTTGACACTAGTGTTAGTGTATATGTGTGTAAGTGTGTATATGTGTGTGTGTATATATGTGTGTTTATATAGTACCAGGAGAAGGGCATTTATGATGTCATTTATGATGTCATTTATGATGTCATTTATGATGTCATTTATGATGTCATAACTGACGTCGTCATAGAGAAGGTGACAGTCTTGTGACATCACTGATGATGTCATCTATGATGTCATCTATGATGTCATCTATGATGTCATCTATGATGTCATCTATGATGACATAGTGTCAAAGTTTAAACATTTATCATTTCAAGACGGTTTCACGTATCCAAATTCTTTATACAACTTTAGATCAGGGAAGTCCAGAGATGACACAGAAAAAGTTTGGGCTCATTCGGGCAAATGGCCTAGGACGAGTTCGTTTTTTTTTTGGAAAATCTAGCAGGCTTAAATGGGTGTGAGTTATGGGTCAATACGCAAAAGGGTCTGTTATAGCGCCACCATCTGGCCAATATGGCTAATTTTTTGTCTCTGAGCAGTGGGGCACATTTCCAACCTATGTGCAAGGTCTGGCTACTGTAGCCCTTACGGTTTTTGACGTGCATGCTGTTTTAGGGCAGAATAATAATAATAATAAATATAGCCGCAAGCGGCGATGCGGGGTCCAAGCTTCCGGTGAAAGTTTCAAAGTTTCAAAGTTTCAAAGTTTCAAAGTTTCAAAGTGTCAAAGTTTAAACATTTATCATTTCAAGACGGTTTCACGTATCCAAATTCTTTATACAACTTTAGATCAGGGAAGTCCAGAGATGACACAGAAAAAGTTTGGGCTCATTCGGGCAAATGGCCTAGGACGAGTTCGTTTTTTTTTTTGGAAAATCTAGCAGGCTTAAATGGGTGTGAGTTATGGGTCAATACGCAAAAGGGTCTGTTATAGCGCCACCATCTGGCCAATATGGCTAATTTTTTGTCTCTGAGCAGTGGGGCACATTTCCAACCTATGTGCAAGGTCTGGCTACTGTAGCCCTTACGGTTTTTGACGTGCATGCTGTTTTAGGGCAGAATAATAATAATAAACATTACAGATACAATAGGGATCCACGCACTTCGTGCTTGGACCCCTAATAAACGGAACAGATACAATAGGGATCCACGCACTTCGTGCTTGGACCCCTAATAATAATAATAATAGCCGCAAGCGGCGATGCGGGGTCCAAGCTTCCGGTGACTTGGGGGGTGTATGTCAGATAATATAGACACTGAATTGCACATTTAGTCAGAGTTGGTATGTGCAGTGCACAAAGTTTGGTTGAGATTTGAAGGGCATTTATGATGTCATTTATGATGTCATTTATGATGTCATTTATGATGTAATTTATGATGTCATAACTGACGTCGTCATAGAGAAGGTGACAGTCTTGTGACATCACTGATGATGTCATCTATGATGTCATCTATGATGTCATCTATGATGTCATCTATGATGACATAGTGTTAAAGTTTAAACATTTATCATTTCAAGACGGTTTCACGTATCCAAATTCTTTATACAACTTTAGATCAGGGAAGTCCAGAGATGACACAGAAAAAGTTTGGGCTCATTCGGGCAAATGGCCTAGGACGAGTTCGTTTTTTTTTTTGGAAAATCTAGCAGGCTTAAATGGGTGTGAGTTATGGGTCAATACGCAAAAGGGTCTGTTATAGCGCCACCATCTGGCCAATATGGCTAATTTTTTGTCTCTGAGCAGTGGGGCACATTTCCAACCTATGTGCAAGGTCTGGCTACTGTAGCCCTTACGGTTTTTGACGTGCATGCTGTTTTAGGGCAGAATAATAATAATAAACGGAACAGATACAATAGGGATCCACGCACTTCGTGCTTGGACCCCTAATAATAAACATTACAGATACAATAGGGATCCACGCACTTCGTGCTTGGACCCCTAATAAACATTACAGATACAATAGGGATCCACGCACTTCGTGCTTGGACCCCTAATTATGAATAATAGGAAAAATACAATATCTACAATAGCCTACTACAATAGGCTATAGGCTATAATAGAAATAAAATTAGGTAGGCTATAAATTACCTGCGAGCATAGAGGTTGGTCATGAGGACGATATCCACCAACATGTCATCGGTGATGAAGAGGCGAAATGCCGACTGAATCGTTTGCATGCGGGCCGCAGCGTATGGCGTTATCCCCGGCCGGGGTACGGTCCCTGGAGCAGTGTGCTCCGTTGGCAGCGGTTGTGGTAACCAGGGTGTCCCGTCCTTTGCTCTCCATTCAGGGCCCGGCAGCGGGACCCACACTCCACCTCTCGCAGCAGCGGGGCGCGCCTCATCGTCATCGTCACTGTCATCGCCTTCCTCACTGGAGGAGGTGTCGATCCCCGCTTGCATGAAACTCGGGTCGGCTCCCTCGGACCCCGACTGAGAGGACATCTCCTCGTCCTCGCCCAGGTCGCTGCCATCCTCTGGGGCATCAGCCTCGCCCTCCTTCCGTGAGCCACCCTCTTCGGGGGAGTCGGCAGCAGCATCCTCGCAACCCATACCTGAGCCGCTACTCTGATCATCGGAGCCGGAGGCCGCAGGTTGATAGGCCATCAGTTCCATGAAATCTTTCCCGATCTCCCAGTCGGAGTCTAGGGACTCTGAGGACGAGGAGGGCTCATTGGCAGCGGACATATGCGGTGGGTGATGCATGGTCGCGGTAGTAAGAGAGAAATGATCCCCCGCCACATTGACATATATTTATTGATTCGGCCAGGGGTGCACCTGCGTAAACAAAATGCAGGTTCCCAGGCCTTGCAGACGTGTTTTGTTTTTCTCCGATGCACGGCTCTTTGGAGGTGATCGGATCGCCCCACATTGTTTTTATTCCGTGAATGGGCTTATGTCTAGGTGTGTATGGGCCTCTGTGTGTGCATGTGCAGGTGCATGATCAGGACACATCGGGATGGAGCTTTGAACTTGCCTATCAAAGTCAGCTCAAGTTTTCTCTCTGCATTTCACATGGCATCAAAGTGTGTGTGTGTGTGTGTGTGTGTGTGTGTGTGTGTGTGTGTGTGTGAGAGCGTGTGTGTGTGTGTGTGGGGGGGGGGGGGTTGTGTGGTGTGGGTGAAGGAGAGGTCAGTGAGGTGAGGTTGTGCACACACCGCGCACACACGCACACAGGGTGCGAACTACGGGGGAGCTGGGGGGGCTTTGGCTCCCCTTAAAGAAATAGTAGACCCCCTGAAAGCATGACTTGTGAAATTTGGGGGGGTCTCTAAATTATTGACTAATATATATTACCCCATGTATTTTCTATTTCTTTTTCTGTACCTTCATAGTGAATAATGCGTAAAATTACGCTATTTTAATCGTATGATTCAGAGTGTGCTCAATCACTGTCAAATTCACTGTAAGCCCCTATACCGACATGCATGTTATTCTTATCATCACCACATCGAAGCGTGGCGGCGCAGGTGCAAATCAAACATCACTCACGCGGTCAGGTCAGATTTAAAACAACAGCAAGATGTAAAAAAGAAAACAAGGCAGTTTGACAAACTTTACATTCACGAAGAAATGGAAGCAGCCGTCAGTTGAACAGCAACAAGTCGCTTCTACTTCAAACGCAGATGTGGAAAAAGTGACGACGTGAAGCTGGAATACCTCTTGAGTCCTCCCGCATATGGAGGACTGTTTGTGAGATGGAATGCGTCAGGAACTTCACAGTGAGTGGGACATGTGCGTTATGGAGTGGATAAAAGTGTTGGGCAGAGATATCATGTTCTTGTAGATGCAGTGTATATGGAGAGCAGTGCGCCCGTTTCGCCTTTCTGTGCTCTCTCCTCCCTCTCTGTGTGCGCAGCGCGCTTTTCTCTCTTGGAGAGAAAAGTGGAACACGACAAGAGCTGTATCCATGTCTTTGAGTGTGCTGATTTAAAATGAGTTATACCCCTAAATTGGCCTTCAAATTGCCTCAAATTTCGGCCGCCGCCCTTCGGACGGCGGCTGTAGTGCCCCCCCCCCCCCCGTGAAAAAAGTCGGCTCCCCCGAAAGCCACAGTATAGTTCGCACACTGCACGCACACACACACACACACACACACACACACACACACACACACACACACACACACACACACACACACACACACACACACATATGAACACCAATTTAGCTGAAATTATTTATTCCATTGGGCTGTAGTGGCCCTAATGCAGCACAAACAGAAACCAGCAAAATTGCTTGCAATAGATTGCATGCCATACATGAGAAAATGTTGCAATGTGCTGAAAAATATTAAAAACCATAATTTTGAGGCCTTATGTCCAAAATATCTGGAGGAAGTCATAAAAAAAATGTTTTTTTGTGAAAAGTGTCTTAGAGCTCAAAATAGCACTTTTTTGCACTTCATAATGGGTTTCAATGGGGAATTATCTATTCATTTCTGGATAATAACAAAAATGCAGTAAACATTTTTGATTCCCGGGGCCAAAAATGAGCTGAGGCACTGAAGTGTGAAAATCCTTGATATATGCCCCAATCCCCCACCCAATTTCAAAATTCATGGCCATTTGACCATTTATATCACATTTGTAACAATGCGAACACAGAAAATGACACTGCACTAGCCAAAAATGTACCAACACGGTACTTAAATAATAACATACCGTTAAGAACACATTTTAATACTAATAACATAACAAATAATCAAGTAAGCGATTATGAAATCTGGGAACTGGGAACTACCTTCCTGTACAGGCCCCTCTCCTTCCACCGTCACTTCATTTTCCGTCTCCGTTTTTAATAACATTAACGCAAAAACACTCTGCATAGAAGACTTCAACTCGTCTCACAACAACAGTGGAAAATTACTGGAGGTGTAGTTGTTGTAACTAGTAGTATCGCCAAAGTCGCGGTGCAAATTGATATTCAGACCCTAAACAGTGGAGCACGTCACTTCCTTCACCGTGTCCGTGCTTCACAGTTTAACGCCACCACTTTGGCAATACCACTAGTCGCAACAACTACACCTCCAGTGATTTTCCACTCTTGATGTGGGACGAGTTGACGTCTTCTATGCTGTGTGTTTTTGCAAACCGAGATGTAAAATGAAGTGACGGTGGCAGAAGAGGAGGAGCCAATTTGTAGAGCTTGGTCCATAGATGCTACCTAGCGATTTTGCTAGAAACCGGTCAAACGGTCTAGAAGGCCATCTAAAAAATGGGTTTTACAAACTTTAAAAAATAAAATAAAAATAAAAACAGACGGACCTTGAGGCAAATTGGTAGAGCAGGGTCACCTGAACATATTAAAAACATAACAAAAATAATAAACAAGCTCAAAAACAATTGTGCTTCAACCCCTTCGGGGCTAGAAACCCTTAAAGGATGGCTTTACCGGTAATCAACCCACTTTGTATCATATATCATCTCAGTAATATGCACATGGGCATATCTCTGTTTACCTCACGGAGAAAATGCTCCTGCTCCTGTCTGCAGAAACTCCGTCCCCACCAGCTGCAAGTCAGTAAGGCTCGCTAAGGCTCTCAATGCGATTCTCTGCGGATGTGCGCATACTTAAAAAAAAAAAAAAAAAAACAATAACAGCCGCCCTCAGAGCAGATTCTGCCTCTCCAGCAGAACTTCCGCAGCTCCGTTGTGACGCGTTGTGACGTAAAACGCGTCACAACGGAGCGCTTTGGCAGAGGAGGAAATGGGAGATCTCCATGAGGAAATCAGAGAGAGAAGGTAAACACTGGCCATGTGCTTATATTACAGAGATTATTATGATACAAAGTGGGTTGATTACTGATAAAGCTATCCTTTAAAAAACAAAGAAGAAAAAGTTGATAGCTTTAGGGCTTTCGGGTCTTGGGCTTCAGAGGGATCAGCAGGTGGTCTTCCTTCATCTGTGAGATCCTCTGCTGGATCTCGGGGTGTTGTTGTAGAAATTCCTCAAGGCCAAGGATATACGATTTAAGGGTTGCCCCTTTCTCGAATGGGGGCATCCCAATCCCATCAGTGGCAATAGAGACCTGTAATTGAAAATGTTTAGATGTAACAGGTGTTCCAAATAGAGCATACAAGCGGAGCGGCAGCGGTGATAGTTACTGCTCTTCGCTCTCTACCCGCTCCGTCGCCAACTCCTGGCATCGCCACAAACACATGAGCTCAGCAGTCGTGTGGTTCCTTCTCGACCGAACATGATGATGGGACTGAATATGTTGTGAGCCAAACCGGAGCGGGTGATCTAACGCCGCTCACCACTTGAGCCAAAATCCCCCCTGCTCTGCTCCGCAATGTTTCCAAATTTCTAATTTATTCTCGTGTTGTTAGAATATGACTGATTAACTATTACTTGTTAGTGCTAGACAATAACATATTTTTATCAGTTTTTGAATCTTGTAATAATGTCTAATGCTCACTCAAATATACTTGACAGCAAGCTGTCTACTTATTTCTATTAAAATGTCATACCTCTCCAATGGCGGCCGTCAACGAAAAGGTGTTTTTTTCCACGCCGTGTCTCTTCAGTGCCTCTGCCATGGTCCGTGTTTTCATGTAGGCGTGGATAATCCTTTTGTAGCGGTGGATGACCTGGTCAGGCGATACCACTGAGAGGGAGAACATGGAGATGAGTTTCAAGGTGGCTGTTCTTCAGCACTGTAGTGTCACCATCTGCGATTACATGTGGCTGGTAATAGATTTCACCTTGTACGTCTGTATATGTGCTCATGTGTGTCTGTGGACAGATTATGTCAACCATGCAAGATAGTCACATACTTTACAGGTGTGCATTTGAAATCACAATGAAGGCCGAGCAGGCTTGATGAAAGTTACACCACAAAAACACCTGGGGCCGGTTGCACCAAGTGGTCTTACGACTGGTCTTAACTCATTGAGTGCCAGCCACTTTTGGAGAACGGACGCTCCCAGTGCCAGAGTTTCAGAGCGTTTTCAGTGATTTCTCGAGGCCCACAGAATATTGTGTGATATTACTATGTAAACACCGAACACGCACAAAGAACGATGAGACTCTATTGTATCAGCAGCAAAAAAAAGTTTATTGATATCATTTTCCGTTCTTTAGTTATCAGCCGGAGAAGATAGGTCAAAAACAACAAAAACAGGCGTTTCCATATAGAAGCTGAGATATTGAGCCTTTTGTGAAATGAAGCATTTCAAGCAAATCACTGACTCTGAAACTAATATTTTCTGACCTGAAACATCTGAACAGTAATTTCCTTCAATAAACAGCACCCACACCCCCTCAACTCCAAACTCCTCCTCCGTGGGAGTGTTGCGTGTGTCAGGCGAGTCTCTGCTGCCTGCTATGGCAGGCTCTGCTGCCTCACGGATCCACGTTCAGATGGCGGCCGCTCGTCGGGGGAGTCTGGATGGGGCTCGCGTTCGTCTGCGTTTCTGGGGTTTCGGTTGTGAGCTGGGATGAAGCTGTGTCCGATTATAGGCTTTCTGCTGCGCGTTTCAAAGTGCGCTGCACCCAGTCTATTTTCGGAGCGCTCAGCCTTGTGCGCCGGCTCCCAGCGCGACACTGAAAAGCCAAACCATTCTCATGAGAATGGTTTGGCTTTGGTTTTATTTTCTGGCGGCTAATCGTGTGGAGAAGCTATGCAGCAGAGACAGAGACATTTGTGGGAGCGGATTGACTGCTGTTCGCAGCTAACGTTGGCTCCAGGCAGCCAGAGCAATCTGTGCCGCTCTGGCTCATGCATCGGTTTCTCTTTCATCACGGGGCTTTTTCTGCTTTTTTTTCCTCAACTTTCAATTTCTTTTCCACACATTCAATAGCTCCCATATTTTTATAGGAGATGTAAGAGGCTTTGATCCACGTCCCACCATCAAAAAACGCAATTGACGAACATACTCGTCCTTGGCACTCAATGAGTTAAGCTACGCCGGTCGTAACTTTACGACCTAACAGCTACGCCGGTTGCACCAAGAGGGCTTAAGCCTTCTTTTCACTACGCCCAGGCGTAACTCTTACGCCTGGTCAGCAGGAGGCGTAAGAGTCTAAGGGTAAGGGTGCCTGCCTGTAACAGAGATCTCTGTGTCTATCAGCGGAGACCCGTCCTCATCGTAAAGTCGCCTTTGAAGTAGGGATGTCAACGGTTAACCGTTAATCGATTAACCGTCGCTAACGTCGTTGTTCGGTTATTGCTGTCGGTCTATCAGTTAATATAAAAAAAAAAAAAAAAAAAAATGTGTTCAATTGTTGGCAGCAAATCGAAATAGGCTATATTTTGTTTAAGTTTTTATGCTGCAAAAGACAGTAGGCCTAATGTGAAAAAATCAAAAGAAATAACAGATTGTTGTTGTTGTAATGTTTACATAAACAGGAAATAAAGCTCTCAAAAATATATTTCCTTGTCATCCGTATAAGAGCCAGAATGATTTTGGAATGATTACCTGATCAAAATGTGCCAATAAACTTATAAATTTCAGCAAAGCCAACAAAAAATAAAGGCATAATTCTAACACAAAAAGCATTAACATTTCAGCATCTAAATAGACACGCCTTGTTTGGGCATGAGCTCATTGAGTAAATAGACAAAAAAAAAAAAAAAAAAAAAAAAAAAATGAATTAAGCGATAGGTTAATCGATTATTAGCGTCGGTTAATCGAAAGTGAAATTAACCGAAAATTGACATCCCTACTTTGAAGCATGAAGTTAGATTATAACAAACTAGTTGTGTGGCTTAGCCTTCCCAAATGTTGACGTTAGTTTTTTAGAATTTAATACATAGAATTGGGAACGTTACATTCAATTTCATTCAGACTGTCTGGCACTCATTTGCCGCCATTTTTACCCCGGAGCGAGGGAGGGTGGGAGGAGGGAGGGTGTAGTGATGCACATACAGTAGTGGCTGATAGAGCGTAGTGGCACAGTGACGCTCCAAGCAGGTCGCGAGGCACATTTTTGCAACATCATCCAATCAGGGGGCATTCCCTGGCAATTCACATGGTTTTGAATTGCATTGCTACGACCGGCTTAGTTAAGACCAGACGTAAGCCCTGTTGGTGCAACAGGCATAAATCCACTCTAAAGACTGGTCTTAACTAAGACTGACGTAGGAGTTACGACCAGGCATAGTTAAGACCACTTGGTGCAACCGGCCCCAGACGTCTATCCTTCGTCAATCTGGAAACCCATCGGTTAAGAAAGTGTATATTTAAGCTATATTACACGAGAGGGTGTACTTTACCATGTTTATTTGCACGAGGGTGATGCGGCAGGACCGAGGCTTCAGCCATTATAGACACTGAAGTGCCAATAACCATGGTAAAGTACAATGGTAAAATTGCGATTAAACAACAGTTACCAACAACATACAAGTTATAAACAAAAGGTGTTAATATTTTGGGGCCATTTGCTCTACAAATAAAGTTTATGCCGAGTGTGTTATTCCGAGACAATAAATAGTCCCCGTTGCGTCAGCCAGAGGTCAGCCAGCCGATATGCTCATCACATTATTTAACTGTAATAAACTAGGGATGCACCGATCGATCGGCACGTGACCGGAAATGGCCGATTTCCACGTGATCGGCCTCGACCAGTGATCTGCGCCGGTCACTCTAAATAGCCGATTCTGTGAGCCGATTTTCAAGTGACGTGCGCGCACCCGAAAGCAGCGAGACCGAGACGGATGATTTGCAGCCAAAACAAAAGCTGCCACTACACACATGCCACAGCATCTTCGTCGGTGTGGAGCCGCGGAGGGGCCGGGTAGGTTGGAGTCCACTCCAGTCTGAGCTCGCTTCACCTCACCCCTCTTCCCCGACCAGCTGCAGTCCACATCACCGCTGCCTGCTGCTGCTGCTATCTGTCAGTCACGTTGTAACGTGGATACAGCCAGGAGAGGACTTTTGTTTCGTATTGCGAATAGAACGACGAACATAATAATAAAATGCATCGGACCAGTGTGCAAGGTTTTCTGTGCGAGATGATTTTTTTTCAAATGGCGGATTAAAAAAAACGCGCTCTGTGTGTAAACTACGATATTCAAACTGAGTCAACTCAAACTCATTTCCTCATCTAGGCTACTCAATAACAGCCAAATCCACAACTGTAGAGTGGGCATGGCTTCGAAGGTCTCTGGGCTCCAGAGCTATACTGCCCTGCAAAGCTAAAAGGGGGTAACTCAATTTTTGTCAAAAATGAGTTTTTGTCATTTTTGGAACATTGAAGATCTGCTTTATCATGTGGAAAAATATCTTGAGTCAATTGTGTTGTTTTTTGGAGAAAATAGGGGGTCATATTTACAGTAACTTCCAAAAGCCCTAGAAAAGCCAAGCAAGACTGAGGTAACATCAGTTACGGTTGTTTGGTTGGTGCCGCGTCTATGTGCCGACAGGCCGCAGTGCCGACAGGTCGCAATGCCGATAGCCCACAAGCAGAACCAGCTGAGCGAGGCGGCGTGTCGGTGGAGCTAACCTCTCCCAGCCCCCACGCCAAACCTAACCTCCCCCCATGCCATGCCTAAACCTAACCCCCCCCCAGACCCTAACCCAAAACCTAACCTCTCCCAGCCCCCACGCCAAACCTAACCTCCCCCCATGCGATGCTGATAGATTTCTCTCCCCAATCTATGGTATTTTGATCAAACATTTCTCCATAGGCCCAGTTTGGATTCAACAGGAGGCGGATATTACAGCATGGCGGCCCTACATGCTGATATGAAAATATGCAATTACAGAGATGATCTTGTCATTTGTTAATTCAAATATATCTTTAATTATGTTTAAATGTTCTGTTCTGGGTCATCGGAGGAGCGGCTGAGTTTGTGTAATGATGAACTTTCTTCATTTCCATTAGGAGACGTGCTGACCATGGGAATTAACCAGTAGAGGGTTTAGTGGAAATTGAACAATGTTTTGTGTGTGACAAGCTGTTGTTTTAAGCCTTGTTTAAGGAAGGTCTGGAGAACATTACACAGGGTCTCGGATGGCCAGGTGGATAAGCTGCACAAGGACGGTCATTTAGGATATGGTCGGGGCAGAGGTCACGGAGATCAGCCGACAAAAGGACATTTTAATGTCTCTGCTCAGTCACTCAGTCACTTTGGGATAGGGACTGGAAAACAACACAGAGTTTATGGCTTTCTCTAAGACAAATGGCTGCAGAGCATCAACAGAGGAGGTGGGAGACACATTCCACAAAGCCCCCAGAGCATGAGGGGTTTCTGTGAGAAGCATCACAGTGTTGTATGTATATTGATGCGTATTGTGTATATATATCTTACTGATTGACTGAGATGATTGGATATCTGATATGAAATAAAGTTTAAGAGCATACATTAGATGCGCTGATTTTTCCACAGAAAAGAGAAGATATGCTCAAGGACTCAGCACCAATGAGAGGAGAGTCTGATGTTGTGTGTTGATTAACTTCAATTTGTCCCACTTGCTGCACGATAGGAGAGTGCTATAATATTTAGATAAATGATAGCCTATTGATATTATTGTAATTATAGAATGGAAAATAAAGGTATAGTCGAATTAGTTGATAAGTCGTAATTGATAAGAGTTTCTCATCCGGTTTAAACGGGGTGAGTTTTTCTCTGATTTGTTGAATTTAACTATAAGAAACTGTCCTCTTGCTCTTTTTTACACCTCCTAGAGGTGGTTTTCGACCAAGAGGATAGTAAGTTTGAACTGTAAGATGTTTTAAAATCCAGTTCAGACTGGGATTAACCCATGATTTAGCTGAATTTGATCATATCCAGAATATAGTTTAAGTTTATTTAGTCTAACAATAACCTTACATAATGTTCTAAACTAGGACTTTAATAGGTAAATAGCTAAATTAGCTGACCCAAATTATAAGAATCAAAATAGGAATTTAAAGTAAATATATTAACAGTTGCTATGGTAGATAAGAAATAAAATAAGTGACCAGTATTGAGTGAGGGTTAGTGTGTGACCTCCAGTGGAAGCCAGGTCACAGGATGTGGACAAGAGGGGGAGAAAAACACGCCGGCCAAATAGGAGTGACAGAAGGGAGAGATCATATGACCAACCAATACCAGCACAGCAGTGAAGGATGACACTAGATGGAGGAGGAACCATACCGGAAGACAGACGCCCCAAGGAAATGTACTTTAAAAGCACAGGCAAAAGAAAAGGGAGAGGTCGGTTTGCAGGGGTCTTCTTTTGACCTGCTACATATTTTGCTGTGAGGGAGAGACCACTGGAAAATCCACCTCAGAGATCTCTGAATGGGTAATATAAATACTTGATCTGTCTTTGTACTGAATATGCTAAATCCTCTATATAAAATAATGTTCTAAATATCAGAATTGCTTGTTGTATTGATTTTTCATATATCTGGAATAATTGGACACTGGAAAGGTATTAACATATGTCACACCTTCTGATGAGAGTGGGCTGTTTTTAATTAGGTTGAACGAGGTACAGAGAAATCCTTTCCATCAATGCCTAAACCTAACCTCCCCCAGACCCTAACCCAAAACCTAACCTCTCCCACCCCCACGCCTAAACCTAAGGTCGGCATTGCGGGTGGTCGGCATAGCGGGTGGACCCCGTTTGGTTTGGTTTGACTGCACTCTGAATGCTCTGCCCTGCAACGCAAAAAGGGGGTAACTCACCAGAATGCTCAGGTTGAGTTGATGAGTTACATTACTGGGCAGGCCTAATGTCATGATTGTGACATCGGACCAATTACCACCCCCCCCCCACACAGACACCCACACCACCCACAATAACTCCCAAGGTTGCCAGCTCATACAGCATTAACCCCCTAACCCTTATACATTAACCCGCGAGGCACCTCATATGACATTAACCCCCGAGGCACCAGCTCATACCACATTTACCCCCGAGGCTCCAGCTCGTACAACATT
Organism: Poromitra crassiceps; assembly: GCF_964638095.1. Classification (NCBI taxonomy): domain Eukaryota; kingdom Metazoa; phylum Chordata; class Actinopteri; order Beryciformes; family Melamphaidae; genus Poromitra; species Poromitra crassiceps. The sequence goes on from NC_139643.1 coordinate 7,403,487, forward strand.
AACCCCAGAGACGCCAACTCATATGAGATTAACCCCCGAGGCGCCAGCTCATACAACATTAACCCCTGAGGCGCCAGCTCATACGACATTAACCCGAGAGAAAAGTAAATGCATGATAGCTGTGGGATATACTGGAATTAATTGTTTTATATTCATTGTATTTACACAAAAAAGAAAAAAGCTCTGTCCAGTAACATGGAACACTTATTTTGAGATGTTTTTGAGTGAGATCGTCCTACCTCATGCAAATGATAAGAAGTGCGACATGAATGTTCATTTTGTATTAAAGGATAATTTCGGTTTGAACTTGGACCCCTCGCCTCACATTAATTATGATCTGACGACTCACCCAGGGATCTCCGCAGCGTTTCTGGCCGTCCTACACGTTGTTTTGTGTTCAATCCTCTCCAATCCAGTCGTAAAATAGAGCTCCGTGGGGGCCAAGTGGCAGCTTGTCTTTCCTGCATCTAAATAGCCAGTTTTATTCCCGTTTTTGCCACATATCGTCATAATCTCATCCCTCAACAACCACCAGACTGATATTCCCTCCGGGGCTGTTTCCTGGAGTCTCCCAGGGATCAAATTACCTCATTCGTGATCTCGGTCACCAAGTCTCGTCAAGTCCCGCGATGGCTGGCCAACGTATCGTTCCAATTTAGTAGGCTATACTAAAATTGCAAGCACGCCAGTCTTCTCTGTATCGTTCCAATTTAGTAGGCTATACTAAAATTGGAACGATACACGACCGCACGCCAGTCTTCTCTGTATCGTTCCAATTTAGTAGGCTATACTAAAATTGGAACGATACAGAGAAGACTGGCGTGCGGTCGTGTATCGTTCCAATTTTAGTATAGACTACTAAATTGGAACGATACAGAGAAGACTGGCGTGCAGTCGTGTATCGTTCACATGAAAATTCCCCTAGTTGACCAGATGGTGGCGCTATAACAGCCGTCCTTACATTTTGGTCCATAACTTTTGAACCGTAAGGGTCCGCTCACCGCTCCCCCAGGGGATGGGTCAAATGCGGAGAACAAATTTCACACAGTGTGACAATCAGTGGGACTTTACCTTTACTTTACCTTTACTGGTATGCAGCTATCTCCCAGCACCCAAGGAAGACATGTGGCTTAACACGTTCACTGCCGTGGACGAGTCAACTCGCCAAAAAAAATCCAACGGTTGACTGCCGTGGACGAGTTATCTCGTCCCAAAAAAATGGACGGTGGGACGTGGATCAAACCCTTTTACATCTCCTATAAAAATATGGGAGCTATTGAATGTGTATAACCTATTTTACCGACCCACTAAGTGGCGACAGTGCTCTCCAGACTAGAAAAAGCCAAGCAGCAGCGTGAGGAAGCCATTCTCATGAAAATGGATTGGCGAAAACGCTTTCGCTTTCGCGCTGGGAGCTGGCGGTGGGGCATTCCAAAAATAGATTCTGGGTGCAACACACTTTGAAACACCAGCAGAAAGCCCAGAATCGCACGCAGCTTCATTCCAGCTGAGCTCACAACCGAAAACCCAGAAACGAACAAGCCCCATGCAGACTCGCCCGAGAGCGGCCGCCAGCAGCCAGGCAGCACAGACAGGCAGAGACTCGCCTGTGACAAACGCTGCAAAGCCACCAGAGACACACCCACGGAGGGAGGAGTTTGAAGGAGAGGGGGGTGGGGGTGCTGTTATGGAGGAAATTACTGTTCAGAACTATGGTTTAGATGTCTGATGTCTTACTGATGCCAAAAATAAATGGTTAAAGTGACTGTTCTATCGAATTTCACAAAAAGGCATTTATCTCAACTTTCCTTTTCAGACGCTGAAACCATGCTGTATTCAACTGCTAATGCCTACATAACTACTAACTCTACAAACTAACTCTTTTAGACAGAGAAAGCACACGTTCCATTAGTTCTTTTGAGATATTTTGTGTTCACAAAGTCCTAGCAGAAAATAATCCTCGGCTCTTGAAAGATGAGCCAGAATCCTCAAAAAAAACCTTGGCAGAAGCTACCTACAGTAAAAAAAAAACTGTTGGCAGTGAATGTGTTAAAAGACCCTCTGGTACATTCAAGTGTCACACATGCAATCACTGTTCGAATGTGACTCAGACAAAAACCTTTACTGACCTGAGAACTGGGAGAATATATAATCAGAGGGACTTCATTAATTGCAATTCAATCATGAGAGGCCAGTTGGTACTGTAGGATTAGACAAACTTTATTTAGCAATCGGCGTGCATGGCAAATACTTTGGCGCTTGACTCCATTGGCCAGTGGCGCTGCTCTTGAGGCAAGAGGAGGGCACCTGCATAGGCTAGGAGATCCCCCCTCCCGTGGGGGATCAGGAGTCAAGACTCGTTGGTGGCGGACTGGGGAGGTGGGTGGGGCAAAACAACGCTTCGGAGGACGGCTTCGAGGGAGATGGACTGCCGTGAAGCTACTGCTGCTATGATCGGCCAGAGAGAGAGAGGTGACGTAGAACCCTTGCTATATATATGAGGATTAACTGACGTCATATTTGACGTCATAGCAGACGTCATACTAGGACTTTGACTGACCATGTTATGCTAGGACTTGACTGTCGTCAGGGGATGATCGGATTATGCATGAGTGGCCTTCAGCTTGAAATATGGTCTGGAGACCTCACTTCAATCATGAGAGGCCAGTTGGTAGGATTAGACAAACTTTATTTAGCAATCGGCGTGCATGGCAAATACTTTGGCGCTTGACTCCATTGGCCAGTGGCGCTGCTCTTGAGGCAAGAGGAGGGCACCTGCATAGGCTAGGAGATCCCCCAAAAGGAAGATCTGATTACCGGAGGTTAATTGAGATCTGCAGGCGCCAGTAGTTGATTGTACTTTTCCCTTCGACCTTTTTAGCGACTTACAGCTATTTGCGGCTGGCGTTCCCAACTCGGTCGGGCACCTCGCGATAGCGCTTCCCAGCTTGGCCTACCTGGCCGCCTTGGCGCTTCGCGATTGTACTTTTCCGGCCTTCGACCTTTTTAGCGACTTACAGCTATTTGCGGCTGGCGCTCCCAACTCGGTCGGGCCTTCGTTCTTGGTACATGCTTTTCCTGCCTTCGACCTTTTTAGCGACTTACAGCTATTTGCGGCTGGCGCTCCCAACTCGGTCGGGCACCTCGCGATAGCGCTTCCCAGCTTGGCCTACCTGGCCGCCTTGGCGCTTCGCGATTGTACTTTTCCGGCCTTCGACCTTTTTTGCGACTTACAGCTATTTGCGGCTGGCGCTCCCAACTCGGTCGGGCCTTCGATCTTGGTACGTACTTTTCCTGCCTTCGACCTTTTTAGCGACTTACAAGCTATTTGCGGCTGGCGCTCCCAACTCGGTCGGGCCTTTGATATTGGTACATTAATGTTTGACTTGGCGCTTCCCGGCTTGGCCTACTTGGCTGCATTGGCGCAACTACCCTGACTTTCTCAGACTCTCTCTTTCTCTATCCCCCCCCCAAAAATGAGCCGGGGAATTTACTGCGCCTTACTGGGCGCCATGCTTACGGGGAGCCACCACCAACGAGACATTTTAAAGTCCGGGACACTGTTCGTTGCCATGCTCACCGATTAAGGGAGGAGGGTTCTTTGGGCCGCCAGTATGGCCGCCTGCTCCGGGCGGATGTAGCTGGAGAATGCCGGTGAGGACCAGCGGCCCATTTGCTGGAGGGAGGCGGAGGACACTCCTTGCTCGGCGGCCGAGGTGGCCGCTCCGATCCTGAAGGAGTGGCTGGAGTAGTTCTTCGTCGGGAGGTTGCATTGCTGGAGCGTCTGCTTGAGGTGCAAGGTGAACCAGGATCTTGTCATGTGGTGACAAGGTGCGATGAGGAACAGGGGAGCCGAGGGGCCGGTCCGGGGCGGTGACGGCCGGTGATGATGTCATCAGATAGCGACCATCTTTTCCCCCTGAGCAAACGCCCGTTTGCTACGGACTGCTCATAGCCCTGCTGGCACAGCTGGGGCCAGACCACGGGGAAGTCTGGGCAGATTCACGGTGATTGACGGGAATCGGCTTGGAGAAGCGCTGAAGCTGGAGTGCCGTAGCATCTCGGGCACTCTGGGCAGACTGAAAGGTCCATGGGCGAACGGTTCATTCTGGCGGCAACAGCTGAAATGTAGTGCTTAATGCATGAGATATAAAGAAACTGGTTAATAAACAAGTGAGAGAAAGCGATGGTTTCACCGCCTTGCAAGTGCACCATGGACTGCTAGTTGCAACTCGCAGTGATATGTTATGGTTGGCCACATATAGCGATGGGGTTCGCAGCCTCTTGTTACCTGACTAGCGTGACACTGTATCAATTATTTTAGCTTTGGTATTGTTTATGGTTAAGAAGGGGCAACGCCGTCTCTACTTTCTGAGACGGCTGAGGTCCTTCAACGTCTGCCGGACCATGCTGAGGATGTTCTATGAGTCGGTAGTGGCTAGTGCCTTCCTGTATGCTATTGTGTGCTGGGGCAGCAGGCTGAAGGCAGCGGATGCCAACGACTCAACAACTGATCCGTAAGGCCAGGGACATTGTGGGGCTGAATCTGGGCTCTCTGACTGCGGTGTCAGAGAAGAGAACGTTGTCCAGGCTACGTTCCACCGTGAACAATGACTCGCACCCACTCCACGGCGTGCTAGTCGAACGCAGGAGTACGTTCAGTGAGAGACTGATTCCACCTAGATGCAGTACGGAGAGGCACGGGAAATCATTCCTGCCTGTGGCCATTGGTCTATTTAATGCCTCTCTTAAAAGAGCACCTCGGAGACGCTCAGTCTCCCTGAGACTGAGACCAACCGATAGGTTAACTGTGCCTGGCTGAGCCACGTGTAACGTATAGGGCAAGCCGACTTAATATAGTCCAGGGTTTTTGACACGGAATGTATACTTGCCTGACGTATTTTGTATTTTGCTACTTAGACATTCCACTTATTTTTGCTTCTAGCGCATTTACTAGTTGAGCTGTCGTCGCTGCCCATGGACTGTTCTGGCTCGGGATCCGACATACCAGGAGTGGGGAGCGTTGATCCGCGGGGATTGTCCACGGGTAGAGAGGACTTGGGGTGCTGATTCGGTCTGCAGATATGGTGCAAAACAGCGCTTCGGAGGACGGCTTCGAGGGAGATGGACTGCCGTGAAGCTACTGCTGCTATGATCGGCCAGAGAGAGAGAGGTGACGTAGAACCCTTGCTATATATATGAGGATTAACTGACGTCATATTTGACGTCATAGCAGACGTCATACTAGGACTTTGACTGACCACGTTATGCTAGGACTTGACTGTCGTCAGGGGATGATCGGATTATGCATGAGTGGCCTTCAGCTTGAAATATGGTCTGGAGACCTCACCACTACCCATATTGTTTACCGTCTCACCTGTCCATGTAACTGTTTCTATGTAGGACGCACAAAAAGACGTCTCAAGGATAGACTGTCAGAACATAAATATGCAATCCGAAAACAGAATGAAGACTATCCCATGGCCAAACATTTCAAAGAGGCACATAACAGCAATGATTCTTTAGTCAAGATGGAGGGCCTAGAATCAGTGAAGGAGACCATCAGAGGAGGAGACCGCTTACAGAGACTCCTTCAAAGGGAAACTTTTTGGATTTTTAAATTAGATGCAATGACACACCCAGGTCTTAATGAAGAGATTGATTATAGGCCTTTTCTATAAGGAGCGCTTTGCTTTGTAAATCATGTTTTGCTAGATGCATTTTTTTCAGATGTTTGATTTAATTTTTAATTGTTTATTATTATTTCTATGAATGTACCATTACTGTATGTATGTATTTTCTTCTGCACATTAATTGTTTTCTTGATGTAGGGAACTGATGGATGCCTTGAGGTGTGTCTTCCAGTGCATCCAGTGTGATTCAACACACCTGAACTCCCTCACCAATTAGGTTTGGGTGACACCCCAAACCAAGCACAATATTTCTGTCCAGCCTGTCTGTCCTCATTGTAACCCTGATGAAGACCTTGTCGGTCGAAACCGGTCGGTTTTTTAATTGTTAATTGTTCTACATGTAAAGCCATGCAATAATAAAGGGTTTTTTACTTTAAATTAACTAGTTTTCCTTGCTCCACGTACGAGTGCCTGAAGCCTGCCTTTTGCTCCAATATATAGATAAATGTTCGACCATACCGTTTCTTCCACAATGACCAGTTCGTCTGTCCCACTGCTGGTGTCGTGTGGAGTGGTACTCATGCTGTAACTGAGGTGAAAAAGTTGAACAGTCAAGAATACATTTAACAATTGTAGTTTACCTACCTATACCTCGTGTGCTCGTAGCAAGGTAACCATTTTGGACGGAAGCCCCCCACCCCACCTTCTACAGCTGGATGTATCGCTGGGAGGATAAGTAAGGGTTAATGCACAACGAGGTGTCCATTATCAGAAATGATTGGACGACGTGGAGGAGTGAACCGTCCGAGGCGAAGTGTCTGCTCCGCGTGGAGCAGACAAAACCATTTTGCAGCATGATTAATGAGGCTTGCAACATGCAGTAGGCCTATCGTCGACGTTTTATAGCCTATTGGAATATTTTCAAACCTGCATGTATCGTGCTTTTTCTTGTCAGTCAAACCACATAATTTGGGTTTTTATTCAAAAACAAACATGTCAACAATTAATTTCACTTGTCATCAATATAAATCATATGAATAGAAAACAATTGATTTAGCGGTTAAGAATATTTTTATTTTGTATTGCAGATCAATGTTATAGGCTATACAGTCATAGGCTACAGAAAGGCAGTAATCTTTTTTATTTTCCTTTTCAATAACAATATTGCGGCATAGAACAAGAACATACAATTAGGTTAATTTGACAGATTATTATATGGATAGAACACATGGGCGAGGTAATTAATAAGAGAAACAAAATAAGTGGCATATAGGCCTACAACAAGAACACAATATTGGCGAGGTAATTCATTATGCTGCAGAAGAAACTGATTTTTTTGCATCAGAGAAAGACCGACAGCGGGAGAAATATAGGCTACAGCTTATCTTTTTAAATTGAATTGAACGTTTCCATTGATTGTGAAATTTGTTAGAGTAACATGCAAATCTGGCACATTAGCGGCATTTGGAGGAGGGTGGACAGCTGTGGACTGATGGGCACTGGCACTGCTGGCACTGGAAGTGGAAGACGACAAGACGTGGCTCCATTCTGGTCTCTCCCGTACTGATGGAGCCCAGTAAGCCCGCAGGCTGCTCTCGCATCGGTGGCCTGTCACCGACATTATCTGGCGGCTCTCCAGGCCGGCGTCCGAGAGGCGACCTACAGCTGTGCTTCGGAGGCTGTGGTTCAATCAGGAGACTTGATGAATAACAATGATTTTATTACAATGATGATGAATGATCTTTACAGAATATTATGATGAGAAAGTTAGTTAGTCTTTGGAGCTTGACACCACAGGGAGATATCGAGATCGAGCTGGGTCAGCTCGAACAGCACAGCCATATATACCCCCCTGTGGAGTCAGGATACTGGTGCTGGTGAAACCTCTTGATGACTGATGGATCAAGGAACTTGGCGGAGACGGGGAGGTGGTGGGTGTGTCAGCCAGCAGGATGAGAGAGACTGAATGAGACACAGAAAAGCATATTTATGCACACAGCAACCATGTGATAGGCTGCCTGAAGGGGAGTGCCACAATGTGATAGGCTAGAAGTGCAGGTGAGCAAAGGTGAATGAGGTGATGTGTTGCTATGCTATTGGCTTATGGGAAACTAGGAGGCAACCACTGATTATTCAATTATCACCAGGAAGCTGACAGGTTAACAGGTGAGCAAGCAGGAGAAGTGCAGTGACTGTGGAACCGGTGAAGATCAAGATCATCCTGTCTGAACCTTCGTTAAAACTCCATTTGGTGTAGACCCGCGAAAGACCGACCTGAAAGGTAGAAGATATAGGATATTTATTATATTTTTGTGATGAGTGGGAGACAACTCAGACAAGCACGGTCTTATACAAAATGATTAGACTGTCATGTTTTTATTTGCCAATTGTGTAATCACCTCTTTGCTGATCTTTTGCATCATGCTTCCCAGGTAGTGGACACCCATAGGCTCCCGGCTGTACCACACATCAGAGGCCACGGTGCTGGTGCTGCGCTTCGGGTGGAGGTAGAAGGATTTACCATCTGATGGACATTTGGATATGTATTTTTTTTAACTTGCAACCGGACACAGCAGATCCTCTGGCCTGGCAAACATAAGCCCTCTTAGGGTTTCTTTATCTGGCTCATTCGGGTCTTGGTGGTTTTTTGTGTGTGGGTTGTGTGCCAGGCTGACAAACTCCACCCCATCCTCGTCTGTCTGGAGGAGGAAAGATGCCATGGACAGCTCTCGGTTGCCCTCCCTGCCACGTCGAGCAAGGCACAGCTGGATGTCAAACCACACTTTTCTGACCAAGCCGACGGGTGTATCTACAGATAGGGCTACGGACTTTCTTATTAGCTGAAGGTCTGACTCAGAGATGCAGGGATGGTGGATGCTGGTATCCTTTCCACTTTTCCTGTAGTGTTTAACTATGGCCTTAAAAACGGCATTGCTGCTTTTGAACCTGACGTCAGTCAAGATGTTGAACTCTGTTAGGTATCGGCAAAGAACTTTTATGGAAAGAAATGACAGCTCCATATTGCCCCATTGCAACATCAGCGCCCAGCAGCCTCTGCCATTTTTGATTTTTGGAAACGTGACAGCGCCAAAAGAACCTCGCAGTGGTCAGCTGCGGTAGCGCTGGCCCCTATAATCAGCCTCTCTAAACAGTAACTCAACGGGAGAACACTCTAAATTTCGTGGATTCACATCTTTTCTGGGCGTACTGCAAATCATGATTGAAGTGGTGTAGTGCAGGGATGTAAAACAACAACCATATTGTGGAAACTAACCAAAATTTTTCGTTTTTTTCTTTTAGTTTTTTCAAGATAAATAGCTAATGAAAAGGACCCGAGGTTAAAAACACAGCAACGCACTTCTGACGGAGTGGACGACAGCCGCATTTGCGCAACAGTGCAACAACACAAACTGCAGGATTAACATCTTTTCCTGGCGTATTGCAAATCTTGGTCTATTCTATTTACTTAGCCTATACTATTTTCTTATTTATTCAATGGCAGGATCAAAGCAGAAACATGTAAACATTCATTCTGAATTTAATTTATTAAATAAATACAGCACTTTGAAATCATGGGTTCAGATTGACTAATTCAATTTACTGATTTATTTATTTCTAAAGAAAACACATTTATTGATGAAAGATCAGCTCCATGTGTGCTTATACTGTATATAGATAAAGCTGCGTTAATTTGTCCCAATTTCCCCCCAGGGATCATTAAAGTCTTTCTGATTCTGATTACATTTGCTGAAAAATTCACTGACTACAACAGTATATGCAGACATGGTCCAGACTATAATCAGGGGGAAAAAATGTCAATGTAGAATTTGCAATCATGTATAAATCTATACCCATAACAAACATTCAAGTAAATGTATGTTAACGTAAAAATGTAGAGTGGATAGGCCTGGATAGACTGAACCTGGCTAGAAAAGTTAAGCTATTCTTTTTTTAAACTCTTTATTTAACAATTTTTCAAACAAAGAGACAAAACATGGCATACTCCCATTGCTAAATCACCCATTTATAAATTAGTCGACTCGAGTGGAAACGGTCAAATCATGGAATTTTAATGCCAACATATAAACATAAATTAACACTTAAATTAGCCAAGATAGCCAGATATTGCTCTTTGACATTCTTCAGACTACACAAAATACATAAAAGGTACCCCCCCATAAGTTCTGTCTGGAGACATTTCTTTCTTTCTGACAAAAAAAAAAGTGGGGGATATACTGTAAAACTCCCCCAAACTACTGGATCTCTGAACTATCTCTTTAACCAAATCACATCTCCTTTTGATAACTAATGTAATAGCTCATATATTATTCACTTCAATTCATTGAGCCTCCCCTGAAACTGCTTGGATCCCGAGCCCCCCTGCGAAGGGCCGCCTCCCACTTTGAAAACCACATGAAGTAGACAAATCTGTCAAAGATTTATAACAGCACACTGCATCCAACAGAGAATAGAAGGTACATTGAAAAATATTATAGCAAACCAAGCTTGTTCAACTTTCAGGGCAATTTTCTCTGAATGTTGCCTTTAGGAGTATGGACATTCAAATAAGCACATCTTTTCAGGGTGGGAATTTCGTTATTTTAGGGGAAAGGCCATTTGGCCTTTGGCGTCGCAATTTTTTGTAGGGCACAAGGCCACATGCCAAGTCAAAAGGCCATTGCTCTATTGACATTGTGAAGAGCGAATTTTCTAAAATGTGTTCAAATGAGCCAATTAGAAATCTTTGCACAGGGCTGAGACCACTGATGCTTTTAAAGCAACTGTCAGTAGCAGGCTGGTAGCAGGGCACTGCCAAAATGGCCTTAGGCATCACGGCCAGTGGGAGGGGCAACACAGGCTCTGTGTAATTCCCACTATATACTATTTACAGATCAATGTATGACACATCATTTGAAAGTTTACAATCTGCACTTTCATAATCTGTCAAAAAAAAGGGGGATGAATACCCGCAAGTTAAACTATTCTAATTTGAGATGAGCATTAATAAATACATAAATAAATAAACAAACAAACAAACAAATAAATACATAAAAAAATCTAATTCAATTTACTGATGACTTATTTTGAGAAATTTTCTATTGCGCTTCTGATTTGGCTCTGAGATTCTGCGATTTTGGGTGCGTGAGATGTGATGAATTCTGATTCATATGAAGAGTCTAACCATATAGATCAGTGACTTTTTGCACTTCTCCTGGTCACAAAACACTCCCCTGCACTCACTCACAATCTCCATACTACTGTTAAACAGCTTCCATCCTAGGCCAACTGCGTGGATAACAGAGCTGATCGTTTTTCGGAAGTTAGACTCCAGGGCTATGGTTAAATCCACCAGTGCCATGCTGGGCACTTTAAGGCCCTTCTCTCCTAACCTGAGGTCAGCATATTGTTTGTCCTTGAGGAATGTGTACCGTGAATCAGCAGGTATATCTGTGGTCAAGATGTTACACTCCTTACAGAGACCATCTTTACGGTCTGTGAATTTCCCCACAATCTTATTGCCCATATACCCTGCGACGTAAACCAGTACACTTCCATCGTGGTCAAAGGCAGATGTTGCTGCAGCTGGTGGCATTATCTGACTCAGCAGGTCCAATACTTCCTTTGGTAGGACACCCTCAGGTTGGTTGACGTCCGACTCCAGCACAGCACAGTTCTGAGGGGGATTATACAAATATTATCCATAAGCTCTACCTAATGATATAAATGTCACACATAAAATAATACTTATTATGCTGATAAGGGTATGCATATTTTAAAGGTTGTTGATCTTTTTGGTGTGTATGTAGCCCAGTGGTTCTCAAAATTGGCTTCAGTGCGCCCTTTGCCTGATTTTTGAATCCAAGTACCCTCTTTACTCCCAAATACAGCATTGTGCTTAGAAAACTGCAAGAGAAAACTATAGCATATGATGCAATGAATGAATGATAACCCACATTCTGAATAATACAACATTAATAACATTACAAAATAAGAAATGGAGTGAAAGAGTTCCAATTTGTGCCTCCTGACGAGATTTAATGTTATTATTTTCATGATTTATTCTTACATTTTTCCATATTCCACATACCCCCTCTAGTACCGACATGTACCATACGCGTATGTATATGTAGCTTATATATTGTATAGTCTGTTAAAAAGTGGAATTACTTGTGTGTACTACACATAATCAGTGACAATAAACCAATTCTGATTCTGAGTTGCCTAAACCTCATATTCTTGGAGATAGCTGGTCTTGGCTGAGCACTCTTCTTGGATTCTGAGATTCTCCGGGTTATTGGAGGTAAATCTCTCTGATTCACAGATCCAGGGAAGGACCATGGGACAGTCCATCGGATCTTCTTGATGGAAAATAAAGGGATTGTAATGTGTACACACACACACACACACACACACACACACACACACACACACACACACACACACAGTTTTTTCCCTAAACATTCTGAAGAATCAAATATCATTTACCTTGATACGCCCTAGCCACCTGTCGTCACTCTAGGCCATCTACCCGCTACTCCATCTACTGTCTGACACCCCGGGCTCTTCACCACCACCGACCCCTATCCTCATCATCCTGGTCACCTGCCTGCCTAAGGGAAGGGGGGGACCCCCCCCCCCCCCCCAGCCTCATCACCTCCAACTCCAATCCTCCCCTCCCCTTAATCACCACCTCCGACTCTTATCCTCCCCTCCCCTCCTCTTAGCTAGTATTCTCTAAACCTACGAACACTTAAAGACTACATTTTCTATTTCCTTTGGACTCTACTTTTTACATTTTCAACTCCCTTCCCTGATTTTAGGATAATTTAAAAACTACATTTTTATATCCCTCTGTTGGACTCTTTTTTACATTTTCAATTTTCTGTTCTCTTGTAAATTTTATTTCCATAATAAACCATTTACAGAGTTTCACTGCCGGAAAACTTTGTTCATGGTTTAGCCCGGCATCTCTCGGCCTGTCTCGGAGGGGAGTCCCCGGATGGGGGTCCGCTGCTGGGTCCACTGCCTGGGTGGGCCCGCGTGGCCTGCGTGGCCTGCTCCCTCGGTTCCCAGTCACTAGCTGGGGGCGGGTCTGGGAGCGGGTCGCGTGGGGGGTGGGCTTACTCAGGCGACCATTGCTGGGCCCCTGTAGCACAACGACCTCACAAGGTTCCTCCTCAGCCAAGCCAAGTCACTGGGGCAATCCATTTGGTGGAAAGGTTTTCTTGCGTTCACTGGGGGTGTGGGGACGCCGCTGTGTCCCGGCCCGGCCTTCTCTCCCACGCCTTATGTGGGCGGGGGGCCGGGGCGGGGGGCATCGGTGCTCTTCATCACTGGTCGAGGGCTGCCGGTTGGTTTAGAACAGTTTAGGTAGGCGATAGATTAGCTACAGCCTAAGGCTGACCTGTTAGTGTTCAGGCAAAGATCAGACTAGAGCAGAGTAGGATAGGCCAGATTAGGCTGTAGACTAGCTAGATACTATGTCCCAGCTAGCTCTGGTTAATGCTTAGAGTAGTCAGTTGTCTGATCTTCCCCCCCCCCCTCTCTTTCTCTTTCCCCCGCTCCTTTCCCTTCTTCCCCCTCCTGTTCCCCACTCTCCCACATTTCCCACTCCCCCCCCGCCCCCTCTCTTTCCATGCTCTTCCCTCCCCCGCCGCCCCTTCCCACGTTCCCCCTGCTCTCCCTCCCCTGCACCCTCCCACCTCTCCTTCTCTGTTCTCTCCTCCTCCCTGTCCTCTCCCCTCTCTCACATTCCCCCTGCACTCCTTCCCCTACACACCCCCACCTCTCCTTCTCTGCTCTTTCCTCCTCTCTGTCCTCTCGGGGGGGGGGGGAGGAGGGGGCGGAGAGGTCTGTTCCCTCCCCCGCCTCCTCCTCCCGCGTTCCCCCTGCACCCTCCCACCTCTCCTTCTCTGTTCTCTCCTCCTCTCCCCCTGCACTCCTTCCCCTGCACCCTCCCACCTCTCCTTCTCTGTTCTCTCCTCCTCTCTGGGGGGGGGGGATGTGGGGGGGGGGATCTGCTTCTCTACCCTGGCTCTCCCCCCCCTGCATCCCCTTCTCTCCTCCTCCACATCCCTATCTTCTCCCCACCTCCCCCCTCTCCTCCGTCTATATTGCTCATTCTCTCCCCACCTCCTCCCTCCCCCTGCTCTCTTCTCCCCCACACCTCCCCTCCCTTCCCCTCTCCTGCTCTCTCCTCCTATACCCTCCCCACCCCATCACTCTCTCACATTCCCCCTGCTATTCTCCCTTCTCCTGCGCTCTCCTCTGCTCTCCCCTCATTCCTATATTTTCTATATTATCAATTGTTCAAATGTTATCCTTATTCTGTATATTCTTGTTACTGTTGTGTCAGCTAGAATTAGCTAGACATATTTTCTGTGAAGCCCTCTGAGACATGCTTGTGAATTAGGGCTATATAAATAAACTTGACTTGACTTGATCTCCAGAGCTACACGAAGGTGTTTGGTGGGTATCTAACTGACTCTCCAGTGAATTATCCACTGGCTCCCCCATCTGGTCAGCTTTGGCTCCGGTATTAGCAATGACTGCTGTATCTGCATATGCCTGCACGGTGCATGTCTCAGCTACTCTACAATCAGTAGTCACTCCAGCATAGCTGTGTTCATCCATAATCTTCTCAGCATTGATTGTGATCCCGGTACGATCCTGGGAAGCATAGCAATGTTCAGCTGAGATTTGCTCTGTGTCAATGATGACCTGGGGACTCTCCTGGGGGCCGTATGCGCTGATCTGCAGCAAGAAGGTGTCAAGGTCTTCCTCACAGTTGGTCTTCTCTGAGTTGTTAAACATCAATCCAGTAGCCACAGCCCGGTATTCACACCAGTGGCCATTACAGCCAGTCTCTTTTTGAGGCCAATGCGGAAGTTGCCATACTCTCAAATGGCCAGTGGGGGGCGCAGCTTGTGTAACATCATCCCGGAAACGTCCATTTAACTCTATGTGAAACGAGCCAACTTCTCTCTCGGTCTCTGTCTTAAATAAACACTTTACAAATGAGTTTCTGGTCTGAATCAACAATTTCAAGTTTTTTTCAAGCTCTCATCTAGTCCGCTTTCTAAATTATGGTCCCATTTCGAGGGGAAAAGACGATAAAGAAGACTAACTTTGTGGGCGTGGTTACCAGCAAACTTTAAAAAAAAAATCCCATCAACAGCGTTGCCAGACGTACGATAATTATCATATGATCTCGTCGTTGTATCAGTCTTGGGACTTCTGAGCAGTCGCGAAATCTTTAGCCACATAAACAATTTCATATTTTATCTATCTTTGCCATCTTTGCGTACTTTTAAATAGCCGTTTTCGTAGTTTAACCATTTTTACATTTTTGAAGGACCTGCTTTGACCTCATTGTGTGTTTTGTGGAAGAAAAAAAGTAAAAATGGCCTGCACAGCTTTTGGATGTACCAAAAGATACTCCTCTGGGTCGTCTGTGAAGCTTTACAGGTGAGTAAACGTTACATGTGTTTCGCTAGCCAAAATTATAATCCCAGTTATTACCACGTAGCTGTTAAACGTGAATTACAGATGCAAGCTAGCTAGCATGGTAGCTAATGTAGTGCATGCTAACGATGCTAACGCTACCTGGTACCTGTGTTATGGTTAGCAGTGTTCAACATAACGATAACGTTAGGATATCCAAAGCCTGATAACGTTTAAGTTGAAAAGATAATATTGGACGTTTGAATTGACCAATATTCGTTCGCTTTGTGTTTCTGGCTTCTGGCATATGATGTGACCTAACGTTAATATCTCGGGATAGTATAACGCACTGCGTTAATGTAACGCTATATAAGTTAACCATCCATGAAAACGTCATGCATACTTTTAGTATTTGTTTATGCTTAACGTTATCAGTCAACCAACCGACCAATTTTATATTTATATAGCGCCAAACCAGTGGCGTAGCCAGACTTGGCACTTTGGGTGTGCCACAGAAAGAGAGGGTGTGCCAGGGGGCGGACCATTTGGCGGCGGCCGCCAAAAAAAATTTGGGCCTTTTCAAACCAGATTTAGAGGGAAAATGGCGACATCTAGTGGACAAAAAAAATCACTACATAGCCTTTTAAGATAGGACCATGACATCAATGTTTGCTCCTTTTCGCACTCATTATTAGCAGATTAGCAGTCAATTAAATTGTATTTTTTGGCAACATGTAAAACTACTACAAACAGTGAGAATACAGTATATCTCTTTGGAGGCTCTCTCTCTCTCCATTTATTTTAAAGACCGGTGCAAACAGCACACACAACATCAACATTATCTGCAGTTCAAAACATTTCACAGTATAAAAGAAAGTGCTAGAATAAGAATAGATGCATTTCTTCAGGGTTTCTTTAACACAAAAACATTTCCCACAGACCAACCATTTAAATGGTTTATCTCCTGTATGGACTATCATGTGTTTCTTCAAGTTTTGTTTATAACAAAAATGTTCACCACAGGCTGAGCATTTCAATAGTTTCCCTCCTGTGTGGACTATGTGTTCTTTCGAGGTTCTTTCACACCCAAAACAGAGTGCACAATTAAATGGCTTAACTCCTGTGTGGACTCTCATGTGTCTTCTCAAGTCTAGTTTATGACCAAAACTGTTATCACAGACTGAGCATGTAAATGGCTTCTCTCCTGTGTGGACGATGTACTGTAAACCTCTTCAGGGTTTGTTTATGACCAAAATATTTCCCAGTATAAAAGAAAGTGCTAGAAGAATAGATGACAAAAAGGCCCCAGTCTCTACAACACAGTGTGATATATGCACATCCACAAAAAGATATCGATGCCTGAAAACATAGCACAACACAGTATATTACAAAGTGCGTTTTAGTTCCTCATTGAAACAGTGCATTCACTTAACAAGGCCCCGGTTTCTACAACACACATGCATCTGCACACAAATCCATACTGTCAGGTCTCAAAACATAACAGTGTAGGCTATAGAAAAATGTATGTTTTAGTCAGTACAGTACAGTACAGTGCATTCACTTAACAAGGTCAGTCTCTACAACAGACTCATCTGCACCTCCAAATATATAACAATAATGGCTTGCTTAAAACACAACCATATAAAAAAGTGCTTTACTCAGTCAGTGTACATTGCATTATTTAGATTATTTGCATTGTAATCAGTGCAATCGCTATTTGCATATGCTTATCAACAGAGGATAACCCCAAATTATTTAGGCTAACCTTGGGATACAGCGGCCTACCTGTACAAGTTCACATTTACAGGCCAAGACGACGTGGCTTTTTTTTTAATAATTCAATTATCTCATTAGACTCCAAAGTTTGAGTGAGATCACTTTCAAAAGCCAGCAATGACAGGCTATTTAATCTTCCTGTGAGCATGGATGCTCTGCTGCTGGTTTTGATCCTGGTGACTGTTGAGAACAGGCGCTCCACTGAACAGCTTGTAACGGGCAATGTAATCAAAACACTAAGTAAACTGTTCATTTTGGGGAATACATCTTTATCACATGAGTCTAAGACTTCAATTAGGGACCGGTAATTGTGTCCCGCTTTCACCTTTCGTTTGATCAGTTGCCCAAATACTGTTAGTTCAGGCCCATCCATTGAAAGTCCATAATGTTTGATTGGAGCCTGTAGTATTTCCATCTGGCAAAATGAATCTGACTCCGGGAGCAAGGCGGCAGCAGCCTTCATTATTCCATAGGAGTCACTCTGGAAACGGTTGTTAAGTTCCATAAGCTGTCTGTCAAGAATTGAAATCCACAACGACTGCAAATCCACGTCACTCCTAATGGGTGCAGACCTGCCCACTGTCGAGGTCACATGCGCATCAGCAAACCTGGAAGGTAATTTCCTATTACGTGTGCCCGCAACGTCCCAGTTCTTCACATCATTTTTCTTCATGATGTCATCTGTAAGCCTGATGATTTTCTCAAATTCCCCATCTGAGTTATTCCTCAAGTTATCAAAAGTTTCTTTGAGGTTCTCAATCATGTGGATGCAGTCAGTCACCAAAGCAGATGGGGACTGAAGGCCTTTTGTTACAAAATCACTGGCACTGAACAGCTTGGAAAAAGCCACAAGGAGAAAGATGAATTTCTTGGTCTGTATTTGTTGCAAGAGAGAGTCTGCGTCTATTTTGGTCTGACCAGAGCCTTCTGCAAACACACTCAGTGTTTCTAATATGGCATCATATAAGGTCAAAACCTGACTGACAGACTCAGATTTTGAACTCCATCTAATATCTGTGGAACGCACAAGCTCAACACAGGGTCTGTTGGGATGAAGCTCTTTTTGGATAACTAGAAATTTAGCGTGTCTGTTGGCACCAGTCATAAAATGGTGCAGTGAATTTACAACTTCAAAAAAGGTTGCTACAGTAGGAGACACTTTTGATGCTGTTGAAAGTACAAGATTCAGTCGGTGGGAGTGACAATGTACATACACTGCATGGGGGAAGTTTTTTTTTAGCAGCACTTGCACTCCAGCTTTTCCACCTGACATGACTGATGCCCCATCAAAACTGAACCCCACACACAACTTAGGGTCCAGTTGCAGTGGTTCCAGTATCTCCACAATTTTGGCAGCGATGCCAGATGATGTCATATCCTCTGTCGCAAGAAATCCGACAGCTCTCTCTCTCAGATTGCCATTATGAATATACCTCACACAGACAGCAATCAGTTCCTTCTTTGAGAGGTCTTTGTATTCATCAGCTAAAATTGCATAGTAGGTGTCAGTCTGTGCATGCAATTCCGCTTTGATTTTTCGGAGGAGAACAGATGCTGCAGTTTCCATTAGATCGTTTTGAATGTCAGGACTCAGCATCTTTGCATTTCCTGGAAGCTCATCAAAGCGCTTTTTAATCTCTGGGTCATATGCACAGATCAGTTCAAACAGCTCAAGAAAGTTTCCTCTGTTCATGCTTTCTGTGTCTTCTCTGTGACCACGTAGTGCAATTCCTTGCTTCACACAGAAAAGCACCAGGTCAATCACCACTTTCACATGTGCCCTGTTTCTCTCAATAAGGTCAGAGAATCGCTCCTGTGGGTCTTTTGTTACTTGGTGTATGATGTCGCATCCAGAACTTTTAATCTCCAGGAAAGCCTTGTGCCTGGCCACAGCAGCTATATGGGCTTTACTAGCTTCGTGTTTAACACAACATTTGTTAATATGCCCCCAGTCTTCCAGTCCTGCTTTGTTAAATCTTCCCTCCTTCACATCAGCGCTGAAATGGCGGCAAGGCTGGCAAAATACAGCATCAACTTTAATGCTGTACTCTAGCCAACTGTATTTCTTGTACCATTTAGCTGAAAAACACCTATGTTTTCCAAAGACTGTACTAGTCGGGAAAGAACGCAAATTTGGTTGGCATGCAGGTTCGTCTACTGCAGAGAGATCTGTAGCGTCAGTGTCCTCTGCCTGTGCACAAACCTCTGGTGTGTTTTTGGCTGCGTTCCCCGCTGTTAGCGTCCTTGTTTCGGCTACATCATCTTCTTCCTCGTCTGTTTCTCCTCCACTGTACATCACCAATACAGGTGCGGGAACGGGACCGGGTGCACTACAATCCGCACTTGTTGAGGGGGAGGGTGACGACGAGTCATCTTCTTCCTCGTCGTCAATACGACGTTTCTTGCCTTTGCTTCATTTTCTTCTTGATTTTGGCGCTGCTGCTGCTGCTGCTGCCGTGCGTGCATTTGTTTACTTTAGGTGGACGACAGCTTAACTAGTTTCCCATGATGCTCCGGGGCACATAGGGCAGCGGACAGTTGGACACAGTGCATGACAGCGTTGACATGTGTTTTGCAGACAAACAAAAAACTTTTTTCACCCCATTTTTTTTGGGTGCGCCAGCGGCCTGTCTGGGTGGCATTTGCACACCCTAGCGCACCCGTGGCTACGCGCCTGCGCCAAACCATAACGAGAGTTATCTCAAGCCGCTTTCCAAATGGAGCTGGTATAACAGGCTCATTATTCTAATGCTAGACCAATTCACACCAGCGTTATGTGCTATCGTAGCCTACTGATGTTTCGCTCTGATCTGTCTTGTGAATTCTTGTTCTGTTGTCTTTATGGCACGATCTTACTGTCTTGTCTGTAAATGTTTTTGGCTTTGTATGTTTTATTGATTTTTTTTAAACATTTACCCAAAATGACTACAGTTTAAAACATGCACATTTAATGAAATGCTGATTCATGTGTGCTGTCCTTATAAATACAAATGAATAACAAAAACATACATTATTCTGGAGTCAGAATGCAAGTAATAAATCCTCTCCTCCCCCCCCCCCCCTCTCTCTCTCTCTCCCTAACAAGATTTCCTTTCGGTGATAAGTGCAGACTGAAGCAATGGGTGATAAACATGAGGAGAAAGGACTGGACCCCGTCCATATATTCACGTCTGTGCTGTGGACACTTCGAGGAGGATCAGTTCTTCACAGACAACAAGGTTGAGTACACATCACTCACTAACTTTTCTAAATCAAATCTACAAATCATTGTAGGAATTTAGCAAGGGCAAAAATGCCCCCAAGAAATCTCAGAAAACCATCATCCAGGGGCAAAAATTGCACCCGCTAATTTGATTTTCATTCAATTAATTTAATTTCCATCTCGAACACACACACTCAGCACCTGCAAGCTGGTTGCCAGAAGACAATGATGAAGAAGAACACATTCACACAAACAGTGCTGTTGTTTACACTATGCTTCAAGTGCCCCCCCAAAAATGTGTTAATGCCCCCAGTTTTTAGACAGTGGGGGCAAAAGTTGCCCCCAAAATATTTTTTACATTTCATAAACTGCTACAAATACTTAGTGGTGAAAATTGCTCAAATAAAAATTGCTCAAATAAACCTAACATGGCACAACTTAATTAACACATTGAGTGCCAGCCATTTTTTCAATCCTGTAGGTAAGTTGTGCCAGGTTTTTTTTTGAGGATTCTGGCTCATTTTACAAGAGCCGAGGATTATTTTCTGTTAACACATTGAGTGCCAGCCATTTTTTCATCCTGTAGGTAAGTTGTGCCAGGTTTTTTTTTGAGGATTCTGGCTCATTTTACAAGAGCCGAGGATTATTTTCTGTTAAGAATTCATGAACACCAATGATCTAAAAATAACTAATAGAATGTGTGCTTTCTCTGTCTAAAAGAGTTAGTTTGCAGAGTTAGTAGTTATGTAGATATTAGCCGTTGAGTACAGCATGGTTTCAGCGTCTGGAAATTTATTCAGAGATAAATGGCTTTTTGTGAAATTCGATAGAAAAGTCACTTTAACCATTCATTTTTGGCATCAGTAAGACCGTCAGACATTCTAAACAATAGTTTTGAACAGTAATTTCCTCCATAACAACAGGAAACACCCCTCTCATTCAAACTCCTCCCTCCGTGTGTCTTCTCCTCCTTCCTCCTGGCTCTACAGCGGGCGTGTCAGAAGCGCGTTGCTGCTGCCTGCCTGCCTGCCTGCGTGCCTGCCTGCCTGCTTGCCTGCGTGCGGACGCTCCTTGTGCGAGTCAAGATGGGCCGGGGAATGCGTGGGCGATGGGCAGATGTTGATTCTGGCCTTTCTGAGGTGTTTCAAAGTGTGTTTCACCTATAATCTATTTTGCAAATCGCTCTCCGCTCTCTGTGTGCTGCTGCCTGCGTGCGGCCGCTCTCGGTGGGTCGGTAAAATAGATTATACACATTCTCTTGCTCCAATAGTGATCTCGAAGATGTAAAAGTTGTTGATTGATGTCCCACCGTCAAAAAAAATAAATGTTTATGTAAGACGAGATATCTCGGCTCTGGCACTCAAGCGTTGGATTATGTAAGACGAGATAGCTCGGCTATGGCACTTAACGTGTTAAGAATTCGTGAACACCAATCATCTAAAAATAACTAATAGAATGTGTGCTTTCTCTGTCTAAAAGAGTTAGTTTGCAGAGTTAGTAGTTATGTAGATATTAGCCGTTGAGTACAGCATGGTTTCAGAGATTTTCAGAGAGTTTGGAGATAAATGGATTTTTAGAACCACCTCACGTGCCTGTGATTATGGGTGCCCTTGTCTCCCACTCTGTGTGCTCTCTCTCTCTCTCTCTCTCTCTCTCTCTCTCTCTCTCTCTCTCTCCTCTCTCTCTCTCTCTCTCTCTCCTCTCTCTCTCTCTCTCTCTCTCTCTCTCTCTCTCTCTCTCTCTTATCTTGAATTACATGCCTATATGTTTTTAAACAAGTTAATAATAATAATAATAATAATAAAACAAGTTAACCTGGTCATGCTAATCCAGTCTCAATAGTCTGAATTTAACTAATATGAAATAAAAAGGCAGACTTTTCTTGAATCACAGGCAGGCTATATGCTTTTTAGTTAAACTGGTCCGAGAGAGAGAGAGAGAGAGAGAGAGAGAGAGAGAGAGAGAGAGTGTGTGTGTGTCTCCAAACTCCTCCCTCCGTCTGTGCTGCGGAGTGCTCTGCTGCTGGGAGTTTGAGCAGCGAGTTTGAGCAGCCTCTCTCCCTGGCAGCGAGTGTGGATAGGTCTCACTGTCTCTTGGGTTTGAGAGCCCCGATGAAGCCCCGTGCGACTCTAGGCTTTATGCTGCTCACCCAGTCCATTTCTGGAACCCCCCACCGCAGCAGCGCGAAAGCGTCCCCGCCTACAGTATGAGAATGAGGCTCGTTCGTTTCTGACTGTAAAATCGCCAAGCCATTTCCGCGGGAGGCGGCTGCTTTTGGTTGACTTTATCTCTGTCGGGAGAGGACCGTCGCCACCTAGCTGGTCGGTAAAATAGATTATACACATTCAATACTTCCAATATCTCCATAGGAGACG